>NW_015091300.1:470814-477654 GCF_001431845.1 Calidris pugnax | reverse complement strand
TCATCTTTGTAGCCCTCTGCTGTCCCCTCTCCAGCAGTTCCCTGTCCTTCTGGAACTGGGGAGCCCAGAACTGGTCCCAGTGCTCCAGCTGGGGCCTCCCCAGGGCAGAGCAGAGGGGCAGGATGACCTCTCTCGAGCTCCCTTGACCTCTCTGTCTTTTCTCATTTTGTCTCCCAAGCTTCTGCCGTTCCTCTCTCTTGAGTTTGCGTCCTTGACTCCTCTCCTTGAGGGACTCATCCCTTCCCTTTTTCCTTTTCTTGTTGTGAAGGTCACCGAAGAGGTCCCTGGGCTGTCCCCTCCTGTGCTCCATAGTGCTCCATAGTTTCTGTGGGTTCTCCCTGCCTGCTCCCTTGCCTTTCTCTAGGGAAGAGAACATGGAGACTTCACCACCAGATTGTGGAATCACCCCAGACCTGCTTTTTTCTCCTCATTTTCCTTCCTCACCTGCTCTTGCGCCAGTTTTCCTTCATCTTCCTCCATCCTCTCACCTCTTCTTTGGCTCTAATTACCTTTCTGTCTTTAAGTTTCCCATCCAAGCCTCCCCTGTCAGCCCAGGGAGCTGTTTTACTGCAGATTAGCCCATCAGAGAGGGAGGAAATATTATAATATTGTTGAATTCTCCTTTTTTTTCCCCCCACCCATCCAGGATAGTCCTACTTTTTGCTGTTCTCCTGGGATAACACGACTCTCTAAGAAGGATTTAATTCCTATTAGACCTTGTGAGCTGGGTCTTCACTCCTTGCCATTTACCATTTTAACTTGTTTTTATGCTAGACCTTTCCACCTTCTAAAAAAAAAACAACACAATGAGGGGGAAAAACAAAGATCTGCCTTTTGTATGGAGTTAGCACAAACTTTCCTCCCCTTTGGAGCTTGGGGGACACCCAAGGATGTGCCTTAGGAAGAAAATTCTCCCTTCTGCTTCCAATTTGGTATCCATATAATAGCTAGATTAGCCTCCACATCCAGGAAAAAAATAATGAGCATTTTGATGAAGACGAGCTGGAAAAGGGCCAAGCGCTAATAAAATTAGCCAGAACCTGGCCTATTCAATTGAAATGAATTGTCTGTGTAATGAGAAAAAAAAAGTTTAAATTAGCAAAGCGGTGCCCCAAAATAAAGCATTAGTAATCTTTATTACTGGAAACCTGTAGAATCGGAAAACAAATGGTTCTATTTTTCATTAATGCTTAATTTAGCCGCTAAGCGTCGAGTTGCAAAATCATTTAGGGGGAAGAGTTATGACGGGAGGTTGTTGATGCCTCCCTGTTGTGCGCTGGCGTTTTCGGACGTGGCAGGGAGTTTTCAGCCCTTCTTGGGCATGTGGTCCTTTGGGTTTCATCCCTCCATGCAGATGAGCATCTCCCTTAGCTCAGCGTGGGCTGGAGGGGGCTGGAAACCACCAGTTCATGAAGGTGGTCGCTGAGTAGAGCCCATAATTTCTTCTTTCAAGTTGTTAAAACACTAAATGTCCTAAACACAAACCTGTTGGGGATTGGTGTAGTGATGGTGGCCATCACTGGAGGTCAAGGTGGGGATCGGGGGAGCTTCATGGATCAGTGGCACTTAAGATACGGGTGAAAGAAGGATGAAAACTCAATATTTTGGACCAAAGGAATGGAGCTGAGCTCTGAACAAAGCCTGGCTGATGCCACAGGTAGTGGGTTGGAGCTCTGCTGCTGGGGAAGGATGCTGGTTTGGCAGTAACTAACTGGGAAATCATAAAGACTATATTAAAACATAAGTGTTGAAACTCAGAGTCGGGTTCTGTCTAACTCAGGAGACAAGGTAGAAATTCACTGAGAATGATTTGACCTGAAGATACAGGTGGATTTATTTATTTTTTTCTTTTGTCTACAGAGGAAAATACCCATAAAAGTTGTTTAAAGATATTTATGGTGTTTTAGAAGCTGCCAGTTTGCTCACCTACCTAATTCAGGTGTACAGATATGGCGTTCTATCCAAACCAGCTTCCTTTCTTCAACGTTGGTTGGACAAGATGATCTTTAAGGTCCCTTCCAACCTAGAAGATTCTGTGATTCTGTTATTGTTGCAGCAAGAGGGATTCTAATGCTGTTAGAGGAAGGAGGGAAGGGAGGGCTTGATCTAAAGACTCAAGCTGGTCCAGACTTAGCACGGTGATTACTGTTATTAGAGCTCTGGCCAAGTTGGACTCGCACCTGGAGAGAGACTACATGGAAATGGCCTTTTTACTCAGCAGGTTCCCTGCCTTGGTGCTCTTGGAAGCTTCTCTGCTGCCGTGAACAGCAAATTCAACCATTTACTGCCTTTTTTTTTTCCTTTTCTTTGGTCCCCACCGTTCAATCCTGGTCACTGTGTGGGGTGGAGGGAGATGTGTTGATGCTTGGCCATTGCCTGGTTGCGTGACGGCAACATCTGCCAAGCGCTACCTTTTTTTTTCCCTTTTTTTTCTTTTTTCCCATCCCACCATTTAGCCCTGGTCGTTGTGTGGGGTGGAGGGAGATGTGTTGATGCTTGGCCATTGCCTGGTTGCGTGACGGCAACATCTGCCAAGCGTAGGGACCGGTGGGCATCGTTGGATAGGAAAGGGAAGGCTTTTCAGCTGCAGGTAGAGTTGAAAAACAACCAGTTTCGTGGTGTTAGAGAGGGGAGATTATAGCATCCCTGCTCCAAAATCCTTGTATTAGCTGGGAAACAGCAGATAACAATCAGTGCTGGCCACTTTCCTCTTCTCGTGCAGTCCAGACCAAGCGGGGTTCCTGCAAATCATCTCCCAGGGCAATAAGGTTCAGGTTTTGGCAGCGATGATGGTGACCACCAGCAACCCAATGCCAGCTGGAATCACCATCTACAGTTGCTTTCTGGTCCCTGTGTGTTTCTCACCTGCTGCTGAAAGTAATAACTTTCCAAAACTGCTTTTCACGTGGCATTTTAGCGATGGCAGTGCCCCAATTCCTTCCTGCTGCGTGTCCGGCTCGAAGCTTGAAGGCATCCTGACTGCCCAGAAGAAGCATCTCCTGCCAAGGTTTTACCTGCAGAGCTGCAGGTTTCTCTGCTTTTTATGAAACTGAGCCTTTAGTTGATGTCCAAGCTGGTGAAAATCATCATTGGAAACTCGCGCGAGCGCTCGAAATTCAGGTGACAATTTGCCTGCCAAGTGCAATGAGGTTTGATCGAGCTGCCAGGTGGCAATAGAGCCCTGCAACAAATTAAAGGATGATGATTAGGGCCCGAGAGGTGATTGTCCCCCTGTACTGGGCACTGGTGAGGCCCCACCTCGAGTGCTGTGTCCAGTTTTGGGCCCCCTACCACAAAAAAGACATGGAGGTGCTGGAGCGGGTCCAGAGAAGGGCGACAAAGATGGTGAGGGGTCTGGAGAATAAGTCTTGTGAGGAGAGGCTGAGGGAGCTGGGGTTATTCAGCCTGGAGAAGAGGAGGCTGAGGGGAGACCTTCTTGCTCTCTAGAACTCCCTGAAAGGAGGGTGTAGATGTAGAGAGATGGTGGTCGGTCTCTTCTCTCAAGTCACAGGCGACAGGACAAGAGGAAATGGCCTCAAGTTGCACCAGGGGAGGTTCAGGCTGGATATTAGGAAAAAAACTTTCACTGAAAAGGTTATTAGACATTGGAATGGGCTGCCCAGGGAGGTGGTTGAGGCCCCATCCCTGGAGGTGTTCAAAAGACAGGTTGATGTAGTGCTGGGAGGTATGGTTTAGTGATGGTGATGCTTCTTGTTTGTTGTGTGGGTGTCTATTTTTGTCAAAGTTCGGTTGACGGTTGGACAAGATGGTCTTTGAGGTCCCTTCCAACCTAGAAGATTCTGTGATGTGACAGTTTAAGTGTTAAATTACATTTCTTGGAGGGGGAGGTGGACCCCATTATTAGCTTTTAACTCTCAATATCACCTAGAAGATTCTGTGATGTGACAGTTTAAATGTTCAATTACATTTCTTGGAGGGGGGGTGGACCACGCTATCAACTTTTAACTCTGATTATTGCTGGCTTGATATTTATTTTAGATGTCCTCGTTGGCGTCGCATCGTTATTTCCACTGTTGGTTTCCATTTTCTGGGGTGGAGTGTTCCAGGGTGCACCTGAACCCCAAGATGAGGGTTTTGGAGTGGGAGAAATTCCTCTGCAGCTCCAAAGCTGCACAAATGGCTGCAAATTAGAAAAATGGTTTTGTCACCAGCTGTCGCCAGCACCCCTCTCTGCTTCCTTAGATGCTTTAGGAGAATTTTACTATGAGTTTGAGTCTCTTCCCATTAAAAAAAGCCTTCACGGAGGTGCAGATGGTTCAAGTCAACCTCTGCTGAGAGCTTTAAAGATTCTCAGGGTGCTCTGTCAACTTGTGTTTAATTCATCTGTAACTTGGCTTCCAGGTGAGGTTATTATTTGCTTGTTATTTAGGGCTGGTTTTTTTTATGTTTGTTTTTAAAAATGACTTTTGTTTCGCTTGAGTTGTCTCTAAAACAAAGGCATGTTTTTAATTATATCATCTGGTTTATGTTTCAAAGGAGGCAGGTGCTGCGTGTTGGAAGTAGCATATGCAGATTGGGTACCTGAAATCTAGAAAGACCAGATGTTGAGCCATACAGCTGTGGTTGCAGGGGGAACCTGTTTTTACACTTTTTTTTCTGCACAGTGACAGAAAGGTTCATCTTCCCTCTTCTCATCAGTTAATTAGCTCATCAAATCGTTAGCAAAAAACCTGAACTCTTCCTCCTCTCTGGGTTCTTGCCTCCAAGTTGTGTTGGACCTTGAAGGCTTCTGAGTCGAGCTGCCCATCTCAGGAGTGGGGTTAATAACTGTGTTTTTAGCTGTGACAAGCAAATAATGCACGTGGCAATTAGACAGTGGCTTAATTAGGTGTCATCATAAGACAGGGAGGTGGGGGTAATGCCTCCAGCTGTGTAAGAACCTTTATAAAAGAGTTTAAAGATGATTTGATTTTTTTTCCACCCCTCCCAGTATACATTGGGGTGTGTTCCTTGTTTGTTGTGTGGGTGTCTATTTTTGTCAGTTAAGTTGACGGTTGGACAAGATGATCTTTAAGGTCCCTTCCAACCTAGAAGATTCTGTGATTCTGTGTTTTTTAATGTCAAATGATGGGTGGATTTACTGCAGGCTGTACTGGGGGACATCCTGCAGGCACTGCCCACCTGTAGGACGCTTAAGCAGCGCTTAAATCTGCTCCCTGGTGGCTAAATCCACCCGAAATCGATGGCTGGTGGGACTTAAGGAGATGTTTAAGGGTTATTGTGGCTGGGGACAACGATGGAAATCAAAGACTGGGATATTTTGGGGAAACTTTTCATCCTGACTTCAGCTCTAGTACCTGCCGTGGTGTCTCTCAACGATGGAGTGAGGTGGCCATCCCTCCCCTGCCCCTAATTGCTCCCGGAGCGACCGATTAGTGACCGAGAGAAGATGATGGTAACGAGCCCCCGTGCAAGAATCCCTCTACTAGGATTTTTTTATGCGACGTGGCTGCTGGTGGTTGGGAGGAGGTAAAAAATGGAAAAAGGGCATCACAGGGGACTTGCTCCTGGCCCTGCTGGGCAGGAGGGTGTTTGACCTTAGGAAAGGTAAAATAGCTCCTTCAAGTGCTGCTGGCAGTCGGAGGAGGAGGAGGACTGAAACTGCCTTCTAATTAAGTCAAGGAATAAAATAGCCTGAGGGGAAAGATTTATTTATTTATTTATTTATTTTAAATTTAAATGGAGCCCCGAGGAAACCTGAAAGAAGGGATTAGATCCAAGAGGGAAATGCCTTCCCAGTCTGGGGGAGGCTGCTGTAGTGTGGCTTGTGGAAGATGTCAAGCTGGCAGAAAAACATGATTTTTTTTTTTTTAAACTCACAGCTAGACAGACATCTAAGGTTTGTGATCTTGGCGAGAATGGGAGAAGCTGCTCGTGCTGGGATCAGTGACAAGAAACAGCATCTGAGACCCTGTTATTTGGATTTTATACATGGTTTTGGATTTGTCCTGATTTATTTCTGTTTTCCTTTGTATTTAGCAATCTTTCTGTCCTCCTCGTAGCTGCAGTCCTGGATTATGGAGGTGCTTTGCATCCTCCCCTGCTTCTCCAGGGCATTGCAAGGCAGGAGGTGGCACCTCAGCAGAGCTGGGTGGGCTTGGAGTTGATGATGTGGAGGTCTTCTGGCAGAGGTTGTCCTCTTGTCCCTCTTCTTCTTTTCTCTCTTGTACACATGGGGTTTGTGCTTCCACCTGATGGAGGTGTCAGGAGCCTGTGGGCTATATCCATGCCATGGTGAGGATGCTCCCTGCAGCCTCAAGATCTTGTCTGTGAGTACTGCCTTTGCCCAAACTGTCCACATCATCCCCAAATGTGATTTAACTAAGGTTTTATCTTGCTTGTAGAGGCAGTTACTCTAAATATGGTGATTTTGCAAAATAGGATGAATTTACCAAATACTCCATTCTCTTTGATTAAGAGGAGGGAACCTGGAGACTTCTGCAAAGCTCTCCCATAGACCATCCTTTTGGAGGAATACTTGAGTACTGGGTGCTCCTGCATGTCCCCCCTGGAGGGGTTCAAGGGCAGGTTGGAGGGGGCTTGGAGCAACCTGGTCTGGTGGGAGGTGTCCCTGCCCAGGGCAGGGGGTTGGAATTAGATGGTCTTTAAGGTCCCTTCCAACCCAAACCATTCTGTGATTGTATTTGAAAAGGAAGAGGCTAAACCTGGCAGGGCACTTCTAAGAGCAAGCAACATGTTAAATGTTGACAACAGGGTGCCCATGAGCCAACAATGTGCCCCAGTGGCCAAGAAGGCCAATGGCATCCTGGGGGCATCAGGAAGAGTGGGACCAGCAGGTGGAGGGAGGTCATCCTGCCC
>NW_015091300.1:453116-467593 GCF_001431845.1 Calidris pugnax | reverse complement strand
AGAAGAGCACATTGTTGGCTCATGAGCATCCTGTTGTCCACCAGGACTCCCAGATCTTTCTTCTCAGAGCTTCTCTCCCATCATACTTCTGTGTATGTATAATTTGTCTTTTTTCTCTAAATCTTGCATCTCTATGTCTGTAACTTAAGCCTGTTACTCCCTAAATCTGCAGAGGACAGGAAAAACGGGCTTATTGCTATTGCTTTTGCATCAGCATTTTCCCTATTTGGCAAGTTATTATATTTCTCCGTAGACTTTTTCCTCTTCTGGACTAAACTACCTCTTTTCTCATGTGCTTCGTTTGTGGGCTGTGTTTTCTAGATGCCTATTCATTGCTCATTTTGGGGTTTTTTTTCCTAGTTCTCTTGGCGTGCTCCAATTTAATCTCTTCCTACTGTGTTATTTACTCTTCTTGTACCAGCAGAAAACAAATCCTGTTTGGCTGATGACCCGCTCTAATCCTTGGATGCTTTTCTGCAGAGTTGGTGTTCAGCCTCTTGGTCCTCCTCCTGTATTTTCACAACTTAAATTTCTTATTTCTTACCTACGTGCTGTTACTTCCACCGCCGTTTTGAATTGCATCCTGTTTCTTTTTCTGCTTTAACACAGCTAGAAAAAGGAATTCTGCCCTCAAATCCCACCCTGCAGAAGACTTCCACCTCTATGGCTTGGTTTATTCTTCCCGGCTTAGTAAGAAGCTGTGTCTTCACTATTTAATACCCGGTTGTTGAGACCTTCCCCTCCTTTCCTCTGAGTTTAGGGTTTCATTTTGCTTTTTCTGATCTTTACTCACAGAATCCCAGAATGATATGGGGTTGGAAGGAACCTCTGGAGATCATCTAGTCCAACCCCCTGCCAAAGAAGGGCCACCCAGAGCAGGTTGCACAGGAACGTGTCCAGGTGGGGTTGGAATGTCTCCAGAGAAGGAGACTCCACCACCTCTCTGGGCAGCCTCTGCCAGGGCTCTGCCATCCTCACACAAAAGAAGTTCCTCCTCATGTTGAGGTGGAACTTCTTGTGGTCAAGTTTGTGCTCGTTCCCTCTTCTCCTGTCACTGGGCACCACCAAGAAAGACCAGCCCCATCCTCCTGACACCCACCCTTGAAGTATTTATAGGTGTTGATCAGATCCCCCCTCAGCCTTCTCTTCTCCAGACTCAAAAGACCCAAGAAGTCCCTCAGCCTTTCCTCATCAGAGAGATGCTCCAGGCCCCTCCTCATCTTTGTAGCCCTCTGCTGTCCCCTCTCCAGCAGTTCCCTGTCCTTCTGGAACTGGGGAGCCCACAACTGGACCCAGTGCTCCAGCTGGGGCCTCCCCAGGGCAGAGCAGAGGGGGAAGATGACCTCTCTCAAGCTCCCTTGACCTCGACTCGGTGAAACACTCTGTCTTTTCTCATTTTGTCTCCCAAGCTTCTACCATTCCTCTCTCAAGTTTGGGTCCTTGATTCCTCTCCTTGAGGGACTCATCCCTTCTCTTTTTCCTTTTCTTGATGTGAAGGTCAGTGAAGAGGTCCCTGGGCTGTCCCCTCCTGTGCTCCATAGTGCTCCATAGTTTCTGTGGGTTCTCCCTGCCTGCTCCCTTGCCTTTCTCTAGGGAAGAGAACATGGAGACTTCACCACCAGATTGTGGAATCACCCCAGACCTGCTTTTTTCTCCTCATTTTCCTTCCTCACCTGCTCTTGCGCCAGTTTTCCTTCATCTTCCTCCATCCTCTCACCTCTTCTTTGGCTCTAATTACCTTTCTGTCTTTAAGTTTCCCATCCAAGCCTCCCCTGTCAGCCCAGGGAGCTGTTTTACTGCAGATTAGCCCATCAGAGAGGGAGGAAATATTATAATATTGTTGAATTCTCCTTTTTTTTCCCCCCACCCATCCAGGATAGTCCTACTTTTTGCTGTTCTCCTGGGATAACACGACTCTCTAAGAAGGATTTAATTCCTATTAGACCTTGTGAGCTGGGTCTTCACTCCTTGCCATTTACCATTTTAACTTGTTTTTATGCTAGACCTTTCCACCTTCTAAAAAAAAAACAACACAATGAGGGGGAAAAACAAAGATCTGCCTTTTGTATGGAGTTAGCACAAACTTTCCTCCCCTTTGGAGCTTGGGGGACACCCAAGGATGTGCCTTAGGAAGAAAATTCTCCCTTCTGCTTCCAATTTGGTATCCATATAATAGCTAGATTAGCCTCCACATCCAGGAAAAAAATAATGAGCATTTTGATGAAGACGAGCTGGAAAAGGGCCAAGCGCTAATAAAATTAGCCAGAACCTGGCCTATTCAATTGAAATGAATTGTCTGTGTAATGAGAAAAAAAAAGTTTAAATTAGCAAAGCGGTGCCCCAAAATAAAGCATTAGTAATCTTTATTACTGGAAACCTGTAGAATCGGAAAACAAATGGTTCTATTTTTCATTAATGCTTAATTTAGCCGCTAAGCGTCGAGTTGCAAAATCATTTAGGGGGAAGAGTTATGACGGGAGGTTGTTGATGCCTCCCTGTTGTGCGCTGGCGTTTTCGGACGTGGCAGGGAGTTTTCAGCCCTTCTTGGGCATGTGGTCCTTTGGGTTTCATCCCTCCATGCAGATGAGCATCTCCCTTAGCTCAGCGTGGGCTGGAGGGGGCTGGAAACCACCAGTTCATGAAGGTGGTCGCTGAGTAGAGCCCATAATTTCTTCTTTCAAGTTGTTAAAACACTAAATGTCCTAAACACAAGCCTGTTGGGGATTGGTGTAGTGATGGTGGCCATCACTGGAGCTCATGGTGGGGATCGGAGGAGCTTCATGGATCAGTGGCACTTAAGATATGGGTGAAAGAAGGAGGAAAAGTCAATATTTTGGACCAAAGGAATGGAGCTGAGCTCTGAACAAAGCCTGGCTGATGCCACAGGTAGTGGGTTGGAGCTCTGCTGCTGGGGAAGGATGCTGGTTTGGCAGTAACTAACTGGGAAATCATAAAGACTATATTAAAACATAAGTGTTGAAACTCAGAGTCGGGTTCTGTCTAACTCAGGAGACAAGGTAGAAATTCACTGAGAATGATTTGACCTGAAGATACAGGTGGATTTATTTATTTTTTTCTTTTGTCTACAGAGGAAAATACCCATAAAAGTTGTTTAAAGATATTTATGGTGTTTTAGAAGCTGCCAGTTTGCTCACCTACCTAATTCAGGTGTACAGATATGGCGTTCTATCCAAACCAGCTTCCTTTCTTCAACGTTGGTTGGACAAGATGATCTTTAAGGTCCCTTCCAACCTAGAAGATTCTGTGATTCTGTTATTGTTGCAGCAAGAGGGATTCTAATGCTGTTAGAGGAAGGAGGGAAGGGAGGGCTTGATCTAAAGACTCAAGCTGGTCCAGACTTAGCACGGTGATTACTGTTATTAGAGCTCTGGCCAAGTTGGACTCGCACCTGGAGAGAGACTACATGGAAATGGCCTTTTTACTCAGCAGGTTCCCTGCCTTGGTGCTCTTGGAAGCTTCTCTGCTGCCGTGAACAGCAAATTCAACCATTTACTACCTTTTTTTTTCCCTTTTTTTTCTTTTTTCCCATCCCACCATTTAGCCCTGGTCGTTGTGTGGGGTGGAGGGAGATGTGTTGATGCTTGGCCATTGCCTGGTTGCGTGACGGCAACATCTGCCAAGCGTAGGGACCGGTGGGCATCGTTGGATAGGAGAAGGAAGGCTTTTCAGCCGTGGGTAGTGTTGAAAAACAACCAGTTTCGTGGTGTTAGAGAGGGGAGATTATAGCATCCCTGCTCCAAAATCCTTGTATTAGCTGGGAAACAGCAGATAACAATCAGTGCTGGCCACTTTGCACTTCTCATGTAGTCCAGACCAAGCAGGGTTCCTGCAAATCATCTCCCAGGGCAATAAGGTTCAGGTTTTGGCAGCGATGATGGTGACCACCAGCAACCCGATGCCAGCTGGAATCACCATCTACAGTTTCTTTCTGGTCCCCGTGTGTTTCTCACCTGCTGCTGAAAGTAATAACTTTCCAAAACTGCTTTTCACGTGGCATTTTAGCGATGGCAGTGCCCCAATTCCTTCCTGCTGCGTGTCCGGCTCGAAGCTTGAAGGCATCCTGACTGCCCAGAAGAAGCATCTCCTGCCAAGGTTTTACCTGCAGAGCTGCAGGTTTCTCTGCTTTTTATGAAACTGAGCCTTTAGTTGATGTCCAAGCTGGTGAAAATCATCATTGGAAACTCGCGCGAGCGCTCGAAATTCAGGTGACAATTTGCCTGCCAAGTGCAATGAGGTTTGATCGAGCTGCCAGGTGGCAATAGAGCCCTGCAACAAATTAAAGGAAGATGATTAGGGCCTGAGAGGTGATTGTCCCCCTGTACTGGGCACTGGTGAGGCCCCACCTCGAGTGCTGTGTCCAGTTTTGGGCCCCCTACCACAAAAAAGACATGGAGGTGCTGGAGCGGGTCCAGAGAAGGGCGACAAAGATGGTGAGGGGTCTGGAGAATAAGTCTTGTGAGGAGAGGCTGAGGGAGCTGGGGTTATTCAGCCTGGAGAAGAGGAGGCTGAGGGGAGACCTTCTTGCTCTCTAGAACTCCCTGAAAGGAGGGTGTAGATGTAGAGAGATGGTGGTCGGTCTCTTCTCTCAAGTCACAGGCGACAGGACAAGAGGAAATGGCCTCAAGTTGCACCAGGGGAGGTTCAGGCTGGATATTAGGAAAAAAACTTTCACTGAAAAGGTTATTAGACATTGGAATGGGCTGCCCAGGGAGGTGGTTGAGGCCCCATCCCTGGAGGTGTTCAAAAGACAGGTTGATGTAGTGCTGGGAGGTATGGTTTAGTGATGGTGATGCTTCTTGTTTGTTGTGTGGGTGTCTATTTTTGTCAAAGTTCGGTTGACGGTTGGACAAGATGGTCTTTGAGGTCCCTTCCAACCTAGAAGATTCTGTGATGTGACAGTTTAAGTGTTAAATTACATTTCTTGGAGGGGGAGGTGGACCCCATTATTAGCTTTTAACTCTCAATATCGCTGGCTTGATATTTATTTTAGATGTCCTCGTTGGCGTCGCATCGTTATTTCCACTGTTGGTTTCCATTTTCTGGGGTGGAGTGTTCCAGGGTGCACCTGAACCCCTAAGATGAGGGCTTTGGAGTGGGAGAAATTCCTCTGCAGCTCCAAAGCTGCACAAATGGCTGCAAATTAGAAAAATGGCTTTGTCACCAGCTGTCGTCAGCACCCCTCTCTGCTTCCTTAGATGCTTTAGGAGAATTTTACTATGAGTTTGAGTCTCTTCCCATTAAAAAAAGCCTTCACGGAGGTGCAGATGGTTCAAGTCAACCTCTGCTGAGAGCTTTAAAGATTCTCAGGGTGCTCTGTCAACTTGTGTTTAATTCATCTGTAACTTGGCTTCCAGGTGAGGTTATTATTTGCTTGTTATTTAGGGCTGGTTTTTTTTATGTTTGTTTTTAAAAATGACTTTTGTTTCGCTTGAGTTGTCTCTAAAACAAAGGCATGTTTTTAATTATATCATCTGGTTTATGTTTCAAAGGAGGCAGGTGCTGCGTGTTGGAAGTAGCATATGCAGATTGGGTACCTGAAATCTAGAAAGACCAGATGTTGAGCCATACAGCTGTGGTTAGAGGGGGAACCTGTTTTCACCCTTCTGCTTCTGCACGGTGACAGAAAGGTTCGTCTTCCCTCTTCTCATTAATTTATTAGCTCATCAAATCGTTAGCAAAAAACCTGAACTCTTCCTCCTCTCTGGGTTCTTGCCTCCAAGTTGTGTTGGACCTTGAAGGCTTCTGAGTCGAGCTGCCCATCTCAGGAGTGGGGTTAATAACTGTGTTTTTAGCTGTGACAAGCAAATAATGCACGTGGCAATTAGACAGTGGCTTAATTAGGTGTCATCATAAGACAGGGAGGTGGGGGTAATGCCTCCAGCTGTGTAAGAACCTTTATAAAAGAGTTTAAAGATGATTTGATTTTTTTTCCACCCCTCCCAGTATACATTGGGGTGTGTTCCTTGTTTGTTGTGTGGGTGTCTATTTTTGTCAGTTAAGTTGACGGTTGGACAAGATGATCTTTAAGGTCCCTTCCAACCTAGAAGATTCTGTGATTCTGTGTTTTTTAATGTCAAATGATGGGTGGATTTACTGCAGGCTGTACTGGGGGACATCCTGCAGGCACTGCCCACCTGTAGGACGCTTAAGCAGCGCTTAAATCTGCTCCCTGGTGGCTAAATCCACCCGAAATCGATGGCTGGTGGGACTTAAGGAGATGTTTAAGGGTTATTGTGGCTGGGGACAACGATGGAAATCAAAGACTGGGATATTTTGGGGAAACTTTTCATCCTGACTTCAGCTCTAGTACCTGCCGTGGTGTCTCTCAACGATGGAGTGAGGTGGCCATCCCTCCCCTGCCCCTAATTGCTCCCGGAGCGACCGATTAGTGACCGAGAGAAGATGATGGTAACGAGCCCCCGTGCAAGAATCCCTCTACTAGGATTTTTTTATGCGACGTGGCTGCTGGTGGTTGGGAGGAGATAAAAAATGGAAAAAGGGCATCACAGGGGACTTGCTCCTGGCCCTGCTGGGCAGGAGGGTGTTTGACCTTAGGAAAGGTAAAATAGCTCCTTCAAGTGCTGCTGGCAGTCGGAGGAGGAGGAGGACTGAAACTGCCTTCTAATTAAGTCAAGGAATAAAATAGCCTGAGGGGAAAGATTTATTTATTTATTTATTTTAAATTTAAATGGAGCCCCGAGGAAACCTGAAAGAAGGGATTAGATCCAAGAGGGAAATGCCTTCCCAGTCTGGGGGAGGCTGCTGTAGTGTGGCTTGTGGAAGATGTCAAGCTGGCAGAAAAACATGATTTTTTTTTTTTTAAACTCACAGCTAGACAGACATCTAAGGTTTGTGATCTTGGCGAGAATGGGAGAAGCTGCTCGTGCTGGGATCAGTGACAAGAAACAGCATCTGAGACCCTGTTATTTGGATTTTATACATGGTTTTGGATTTGTCCTGATTTATTTCTGTTTTCCTTTGTATTTAGCAATCTTTCTGTCCTCCTCGTAGCTGCAGTCCTGGATTATGGAGGTGCTTTGCATCCTCCCCTGCTTCTCCAGGGCATTGCAAGGCAGGAGGCGGCACCTCAGCAGAGCTGGGTGGGCTTGGAGTTGATGATGTGGAGGTCTTCTGGCAGAGGTTGTCCTCTTGTCCCTCTTCTTCTTTTCTCTCTTGTACACATGGGGTTTGTGCTTCCACCTGATGGAGGTGTCAGGAGCCTGTGGGCTGTATCCATGCCATGGTGAGGATGCTCCCTGCAGCCTCAAGATCTTGTCTGTGAGTACTGCCTTTGCCCAAACTGTCCACATCATCCCCAAATGTGATTTAACTAAGGTTTTATCTTGCTTGTAGAGGCAGTTACTCTAAATATGGTGATTTTGCAAAATAGGATGAATTTACCAAATACTCCATTCTCTTTGATTAAGAGGAGGGAACCTGGAGACTTCTGCAAAGCTCTCCCATAGACCATCCTTTTGGAGGAATACTTGAGTACTGGGTGCTCCTGCATGTCCCCCCTGGAGGGGTTCAAGGGCAGGTTGGAGGGGGCTTGGAGCAACCTGGTCTGGTGGGAGGTGTCCCTGCCCAGGGCAGGGGGTTGGAATTAGATGATCTTTAAGGTCCCTTCCAACCTGAACCATTCTATGATTCTATTTGAAAAGGAAGAGGCTAAACCTGGCAGGGCACTTCTAAGAGCAAGCAACATGTTAAATGTTGACAACAGGGTGCCCATGAGCCAACAATGTGCCCTTGTGGCCAAGAAGGCCAATGGCATCCTGTGGGGCATCAGGAAGAGTGGGACCAGCAGGTGGAGGGAGGTCATCCTGTCCCTCTGCTCTGCCCTGGGGAGGCCCCAGCTGGAGCCCTGTGTCCAGTTGTGGGCTCCCCAGTTCCAGAAGGACAGGGAACTGCTGGAGAGGGGACAGCAGAGGGCTACAAAGATGAGGAGGGGCCTGGAGCATCTCTCTGATGAGGAAAAGCTGAGGGACTTGGGTCTTTTGAGTCTGGAGAAGACTGAGGGGGGGATCTGATCAAGGCCTATAAATACTTGAAGGGTGGGTGTCAGGAGGATGGGGCCAGGCTTTTTTCAGTGGTGCCCAGGGACAAGAGAACACAAACTTGAACATGGGATGTTCCACCTCAACATGAGGAGGAACTTCTTTGGTGTGAGGGTGGCAGAGCCCTGGCAGAGGCTGCCCAGAGAGGTGGTGGAGTCTCCTTCTCTGGAGACATTCCAACCCCACCTGGACACGTTCCTGTGGGACCTGCTCTGGGTGGCCCTGCTTTGGCAGGAGGTTGGACTAGATGACCTCCAGATGTCCCTTCCAACCCCATATCTATGATTCTGTGGGTCTCCTTATGCTTCTGTTGGGGAAGGAGGCCTGTTTCTTTTCTCCACTGTTGTTATTTACGAAGTGATGTCAATTAACAACAAAAGGAGCTGTTATTTCTTTCCCAGTGTGGGAATATATGATGGTTGCTATCGCGTAGGAGGAACTCTTGTGCTTATTCCACTTTGAAGGCAAAGCACCAATCTCCATCTCTCAACGGTGGGTGCAACGTAACATGGCAGAAGCTGGTGGGTGTTTGACTCAACCAATCTTTTTTTTCTCCTCCTGTCTGATTCCTTGGACTTGCACGTAATTGTATATAATTAATGTTCTGCTACGGGTTGAGAATTGAATGCACCATTAGATCGTGGTTGCGGTTCAAAAACCAAAGAATAATGGCACTGGACCAGGCCAGGGAATTGGGGTTTTCTCTTGAGTGGCCACAGATGCTTGGAGAAACATAGAATCATAGAATCATTGAGGTTGGAAGAGACCCTTGGGATCATCGAGTCCAACCATCTACCCTACTCTACAAAGTTCTCCCCTACACCATGTCCCTCAGTACCCCATCTAAACATCCCTTAAACACATCCAGGGATGGTGACTCAACCACATTGCAATGACGTAGTTAGTTAAATAAAACATGTAGGTTTTTTTTCCCCAAACTTCCAGAGGTTGTTTTTTCTGGTAGATAAGGATGGATTCTACCTATTCAGATAAAAGAGCATCCTTAAACGAGGTAAACTTAACAACTTTGATAACCAGTCAGTCCTTTTCCCAGAGCAAAGCTCAATCTCACCAGTTCATTGGCAAAACATGGGGGGGGAAACAACAGGCGAGGAAAGGAAATAAAAGAGGGATTAAAGCCAAATAGATTTTACTGAAGGGGATTCCTACCTGTTAGAAAAGTTCTTTTCAACGTAATAGCCCTTCTCACAGCAGATATTGGAGACAGACGAACAAAAGAGCTAAGTGCACTTGGAACAGCTTGAAAAAAAGTGGTGAAATGGCTTAAAATAGGGAGAGAATATTAACTCTGTAGATTTAAAACGGGAGGTCTACGCTGTGTTAATTGCTCCGAGTGAGCCTGACTGCGGTGTCGACTCCGGCTGGCGTTTAAAATGGCACAGGGAGAGCCAGCAGCCCCTCTGAACATCCCGCTTTCATTGAGGAGTAGAAATCTTCCCAACATCTGGCCTCAGCTGCCCACGTGGAGCACTTGAAAAACCCTAAAACTGAGCAAAAAGGGGGGGCAAATATCCCCAGGGAGCTTCCTGCAGAGAAGGGAACCCGGGCTACATCATCTGAGGGATATGGTGTAGGGGAGGACTTTGTAGAGTAGGGTAGATGGTTGGACTCGATGATCCCAAGGGTCTCTTCCAACCTCAATGATTCTATGATCTGGAGATGCCAGGCAAGGAAAATAGAACCTTCTGGCTTTGTCACGTAGGGTTTGGAGATGAGGGGGGGTCCTTTGTCATGGCCACGGGTCTCCTGCTCCCTGTAGGGCCGGGCTGGGCTCCTGCCAGCTCTTCTACAAGTTTTATGAGGGGGTCTGTTCTCCCCTGGCGTGTTGGGCACCGGTGTAACCAGCAGGCGGGCTCTGGCTGGCAGGATTTGCTGTATTTGTCAAAAAAACCCACCCATGTATGGTTTTTTTCTGGTTTATGCCCCTTGGACAACTCTAAGTCTGGAGATGCAGTGATGAGTTTAGCTGGGCTTTGTGCTGGAGATAGAAATACGGGCTCTACTTGACTCATCAACGGGATCAAAAGAGATTCCCTCTTCCCTTCGGTAACGGTGATGAACCAGGTCACTGTGAAGACTTATTGTTCCGTGCTAATTACTAAAGAGATTAAGGAATTGAACTAAAGCCAAACTGAGCATATGGCAACCCAGTCCCAAGCTACTGCGGCCACGAGCTGCTGGAAGGAGGGGTTGAAATAGAGTGTCTGCTTATGAAATACTTGGTATTAACTCCATCATCTCCAATAAAAGATGGCCATTTAAACTGGCCGCAGTGGTAGCCAGGGTTCTTAGGTGCCCTCTGCCCAAGGAGTGGGAAGGGGTGGACTTTGGGGACACAACTGAGCACCGATGGGCAGGATCTGCCAGGGCTTTGCCTTCAGGTCCCCCTTCCCTTCCAACTTCTTTATGAGCAAGCAGTGATTCAGGTGGAAATTTATCATGTAAACTCTCTAAAAATGTGAATGTACATTAAAACAACTCCACCCAAAAGCTCACATTTTTGCAAAGAATTCATCAGATGATTTTCTGCGCCTCAGAATTGGTTTTTTTTTTATTTTTTTAATGTTTAGAGTGCTGAGCCTGATCTGTGGCAACTGCTGCTGATACTGTAGACAGTCACAGAATCATATGGGGTTGGAAGGGACCTCTGGAGATCCTCTAGTCCAGCTCCTTCCCAAAGCAGGTCCACCCAGAGCAGGTTGCAGAGGAACGTGTCCAGGTGGGGTTGGAATGTCTCCAGAGAAGGAGACTCCACCACCTCTCTGGGCAGCCTCTGCCAGGGCTCTGCCACCCTCAAAGTGAAGAAGTTTCTGCTCATGTTGAGGTGGAACTTCTTATGGTCAAGTTTGTGCCTGTCCCTGGGCACCATGAAAAAAGCCTGGCCCC
The DNA here is from genome assembly GCF_001431845.1 of Calidris pugnax. Classification (NCBI taxonomy): domain Eukaryota; kingdom Metazoa; phylum Chordata; class Aves; order Charadriiformes; family Scolopacidae; genus Calidris; species Calidris pugnax. The sequence goes on along the minus strand of NW_015091300.1, from coordinate 456,608 downwards.
ATCCTCCTGACACCCACCCTTCAAGTATTTATGGGCCTTGATCAGATCCCCCCTCAGTCTTTTCTTCTCCAGACTCAAAAGCCCCAAGTCCCTCAGCCTTTCCTCATCAGAGAGATGCTCCAGGCCAATCAACATCTTTCTAGCCCTCTGCTGTCCCCTCTCCAGCAGTTCCCTGTCCTTCTTGGATTGGGGAGCCCAGAACTGGACCCAGTGCTCCAGATGAAAGTGGGGTGATATTCACAGTGGCTGATATTCATCAAACATTATTGCCTCCTTCATGTAAATTAGCACTTGATATCAGAGAAACTTCAGAGAAGGTGGCTGTAGAGAGACCTCACTAACCATTAGCCCCAGGTTCTTCTCTGGACAGATTTATTGGGCATTACTTTTATTCTTCAGCAAAATTCAATGTTGGAAAGACAAACTCATAACAATAAGTTATGAAGACCTTTATTTTCTATTCTTTGTTGTGTAACATCTTCTCTAATTGTCTCTTTTCTCCTGAAGGAGATTAGGCTGCTTTTCAAACTATAACAATTAGGCTTCATATTCTTCTGTAATGGTTGCAAATAGCATGGAAAACATGGAATTCCCTTTTTGAGGCATTGACACTTTTTTCTATACTATATTTATGGGTGCTTTATCCACTGTTTGGAGATGTCTTATATGAGGAGGTTTCTTTTTTTCTTTCTGGGGAAGTAGGCATCAAGTTTTTATTATCCAACCTGAAGGTCTAATTCCGAGTGTTGATCCTCGAAGGGAACCTTCTGGTGGTTGAGACATCTGAAATAAATGTGAGTGATGGCACGCGTGAGACCAAAGGACATTTATCTCCAAGGTGTGTGACCAGGAGAAGGATGAGAGTGATGTGAGGTGTTTTTACCACATTTTGGGGGAAAAAGAATGATGTTCCCTTTTGTCACATCAACCACGTGGGGCAGAGGAGCCCTAATTAAAAAAACCAGCTGATTAGGGAAAGCCCAACACATGGACTCTTGCTCAGGGACTTGGGATGAAAGGGTGACAACGGATGAGTGTCCTTCACCCGGTAGGAAACCATCAGGCTGTAAAAGAAGTGAAAAGATGTGGGTGAGCGAGGAGGGAGGCGAGAGAATTAGAGCTGGAACCAAACGTGTGAGGACAAGCACTAAGAAAAAAAGAAAAGCCAGGGAGGAAAAGTTTGAGAGCGAAGAGAAAACAAGCCCATCACTTCAAATTTAGATCTACACAACTGAGCCACGCAGCCAAAAATAGGAGGAATGCAAATAACAGTCCAGATTTTAGGAGCACAGCTCTCCGATACGTAAATAGAGAGAGTTTGTGGGGGATTCAGCTCTATCAGTTCCTCTTTCTAGTCATCTCCCTCTGCTTTGGCTTCCTTTGGATTGCAAACTCTCTGTTTTGATAAATTTAACTTCTTTTTTTTGGTGTTGGGATTTCTTTTCCTGAGGTTTTGGGGCAGCAAATTGTGTTTTGGATACTGAGGTTCAAACAAACAGACATCATGTATTGGGTGGAAGGTAAATCCCAGAATCACATGGGGTTGGAAGGGACCTCTGGAGATCATCCAGGCCCTTCATCATCTTGTAGCTCAACATTTTGATGTTGGTGCTGTTCTGGGCTGTTTAAATTGACTTTTCAGGGTAAAAAAAATAGTGTCAAGAGCCAAATTAGCTACAGTAATTGAGATCAGAATCTAGTTGCTTTTCTTCAGTGTTTGGAGCTCTGAATAAAGGGGTTCCACTGTAGAAACACAAATTTGTCTGTCCCTCAGAGGAATATGCTGGAGAAAAGCTGCCATCTCCGTGGTGGCAATTAAATGGGCTTATGGGCTATTGCTATTAGTTGTCTTGTTTTTATAACTTAATTTTTTTCCTCAATCCTGATAGGGACTGGATTTTCCACCTCAGAAATACCCTTCCTTACCCCAAGCAGCGTAAACGCCTCTCGGTGCTATCGGTCTCTCCCAGAATTGAGTTATTTCTAAAGCATTTTAATAGGAGCTAAACAGAGTCATCTGCCTGGACATTAATAGTCCAAGGTGGGAAGCACAAACCATTAGTAACTTGAAATGATAAATCTACTGGTCATATGGATTTTCCCAGCTCTTGGCCAACAGTCTTTGATGCCAGGAGGGTGGAAAATAGGGTACAGTTGGGGTTCCAGCTGTAGAGAACTTCTGGTGGATCTGTGTGGAGGTTATGGCTTATCTTAAGAGTCTTTGTCCTGGGGGATGTTGAAACTGAGCTGGTTTTTGGTTGTGTCTTCCCACAATCCAGTTTCAGCCACCACCTCTACTGGAAGGAGCTTTAGTGCCGCTGCCGGCAAGATCCCTCACTGCTTCCTCACTCGTTCTTCTTCTCCTGGGTCTCCTCTTGCTCTTGTAGATCATCCATAAAAATAGGGCACATTAGCACACGCTGACTAGTAAATCTTTAGAAGAATGGAATAATCATTCAGAGGTGACTCAGGCTCGTGGTAGTTTGCTTAGAAGAAAACCACAACGTAATAGATTAATGGATTTATTTTTTTTTTCATGTGTCAAGAGGTGACCTCCACCTTTCTCCTTGCTGGGCTAAAGACAGAGTTGGAGAAAACATCAGTGAATTCGATTAATGTTGACGAGAAACTGATGGTCTAAGGAAGGTGACAGTGATTTCAGCAGATTTCCTGCAAAGAGGATGACATATCCAACAACAGGAGCAGATCTTTGGTGCTTAGCTGAGATCTAATGTGTAGTCAGTAGAGCTGTTTCCACCGTTATCCATCTCGCTGTCACCTTTACAACTGATGAGGAGAAGCAGTGAGGTCCATTCAGGAAGTTCAGGGAACTGCTGGAGAGGGTACAACAGAGGGGAGACCAAGATGATGAGGGACCTGGAGCATCTCTCTGATGAGGAAAGGCTGAGGGACTTGGGGCTTTTGAGTCTGGAGAAGAGAAGGCTGAGGGGGCATCTGATCAAGGTCTATAAATACTTGAAGGGAGGGTGTCAGGAGGATGGGGCCAGGCTTTTTTCAGTGGTGCCCAGGGACAGGACAAGAGGAAATGGGTACAAACTTCACCATAAGAAGTTCCACTTAAGCATGAGGAGAAGCTTCTTCACTGTGAGGGTGGCAGAGCCCTGGCAGAGGCTGCCCAGAGAGGTGGTGGAGTCTCCTTCTCTGGTGACATTCCAACCCCACCTGGACACGTTCTTGTGCAACCTGCTGTGGGTGGCCCTGCTTTGGGAGGGGGTTGGGGTAGATGATCTCCAGAGGTCCCTTCCAACCCCATATTCTGGTGATTCTGTGACTGTGGTGCCCACTGGACTGCCAGCAGATCCAGCTGACGATGACCTAATTGGTAATGATGACAATGAAATTGTGTCATGGCACATGAACCAACCTCTTAACCTGTGGTGGGACCTCCAAATTCCCAGTGTGGGGCTGAATGCAACCCAACTCAAAAAACACAGCGTGGAAGAGTTTAATGGCTGGAAAAAAAAAAAAAAA
>NW_015091300.1:418095-452513 GCF_001431845.1 Calidris pugnax | reverse complement strand
AAAGGGTTCTCAGCCATTGGAATGGGCTGCCCAGGGAGGTGGTTGAGGCACCATCCCTGGAGGTGTTCAGAAGACAAGTTGATGTAGTGCTGGGAGATATGGTTTAGTGATGGTGATGCTTCTTGTTTGTTGTGTGGGTGTCTATTTTTGTCAAAGTCAGGTTGACGGTTGGACAAGATGATCTTTAAGGTCCCTTCCAACCTAGAAAATTCTGTGATTCTTGCACTCAGTAGATTTCCAATTATCGAGAAGGTGGTAACAAGCTTCACTCTAGGCTTTAGGAACTCCTCTAATCCTGGAGTTGGTGTTGGTTGTCGTACCTCCACCATAAGGTAGGGTAGATGTAGGGTAGATGGTTGGACTCTATGATCCCAAGGGTCTCTTCCAACCTCAATGATTCTATGATTCTATGATAAGGAATTACCTTAAGGCACAATCCTAAAACCAACAGAAAAACCACTGTGTGATGTCTCGAGCCTATGACCTTCGAGGTCTAGTATCGAAACAGCTCCATGAGCTCATTTCTGAGAGCTCCTTTCTCCTTCTAGACTTTAGCAGGGATTATACCAGCAGCAATTGGTGCCATTTCAAGCTACTCTCCCTCCTCTTCTCTTCTCTTTCCTTCAGAGATAACCCTCTTGTTTCATGCAAGTGTTAAAGGATTACTGTAAAAGTCACCCACTAACACAAAACAGTTGCTCAACAGAATCCACAATTACCATCTTCCCCCCCGCGACTCCGCTTTGGAGCTTTTATTTTACATGACAAAATGTTCTCCACGGCTCTAATTTAGATTGACAGCCCACGGGCCGCGATTCTTCGCAGACGGCAAAATAAACGAGCACAAGTTTATTTATGTAGAAAAAAGCAACACGAGCACCTTGTCAGCGCCGCGACAGATCAGAAGGCTGAAAATACATGATGGTTTGGTGGAGATGAGCCAAGGAGTCTGGAGCATCCCAAACTGCCACGTACCAGGAGCAGAAGGATGGCCTCAAGAGCAACGGGTGCTGCACCCTGAATCTTCCAAGTTCCAAGTTTTAGATTGGAGATGAGGAGAGGGTTCTTCACTGGGAGGGTGGTGGAGCACTGGAAGAGGTTGCTCAGGGAGGTGGTTGAGGCCCCATCCCTGGAGATATTCAAGGAGAGGCTCGACGAGGCCCTGGGCAACCTGGTCTAGTTGGGGGTGTCCCTGCTGGCTGCAGAGGGGTCGGACTAGATGGCCTTTGGAGGTCCCTTCCGGTCTGGGCAATTCTATGAATTCTGCGGAGCGAGACCTGGGGAAGGGCTGGGTCTTCTCCAGAGAAAGATGCTGCACAAGTTGTTGGAGAATGGAGGGAAGAGCTACCTTCCAGTGGCTGCTGGAAGCAATTACAGAATCGTCGAATTGTCAAGGTTGGAAGGGACCTTCAGGTTGCCCAGGGAAGTTGTGGATGCCCCATCCCTGGAGGTGTTCAAGGCCAGGCTGGATGGGGCTTTGAGCAACCTGCTCTAGTGGGAGGTGTCCCTGCCCATGGCAGGGGGGTTGGAACTCGATCATCTTTGAGGTCCCTTCCAACCCTAACCATTCTATGATCTTTAAGATCATCTGGTCCAACCATCAACCTAACCCTGATAAAACCCACCACCAAACCATGTCACTAAGCTCTATGTCAACCTGGCTTTTAAATACCTCAAGGGATGGTGCCTCAACCACTTCCCTGGGCAGCCCGTTCCAAGGCTTAATAACCCTTTCAGTGGAAAAGTTTTCCCTAATATCCATCCCAAACCTCCCTTGGGGCAACTCGAGGCCGTTTCCTCTTGTCCCATCACCTATTCCTTGGGAGAAGAGACTGACACCCACCCCACCGGCTACACCCTCCTTTCAGGGAGTTGGAGGGAGTGAGAAGGTCTCTCCTTGGCCTCCTTTTCTCCAGGCTGAACACTCCCAGCTCCCTCAGCTGCTCCTCAAAAGTTCTCCAGACCCTTCTCCTTGTTCTCCAGCCCCCTCACCAGCTTTGTTGCCCTTCTCCGGACCCTCTCCAGCACCTCCATGTCTTTTTTGTAGTAGGGGGCTCAAAACTGGACACAACACTCAAGATGGGGCCTCACCAGTGCCCAGTACAGGGGGATGGTCACCTCCCGAATCCTCCTCCCCACGCTGTTCCCAGTAAAGGCCAAGATGCTGGTGGCCTTCTTCATCTCCCATTAGGTGTCTAAACTGGCCGAAAGATAGGACCTTTCTTTGGGCTGCAGAGGAGACACTGAAGTGGACTTGAGTTGGAAGAACTAAGTAGGCAAATTACCAAACTTTTAAAGGTGATAAACTCTAATTTAATGACTAAGGACTTCCTGCTGGTGGGACTCATACTGTAAAGGAAGTAGTAGAATCCAGACTTGGTCTCCAAGTGGAGACAAATATCCTGTTGGGTATAAATAATGGCAATTCCTTTAAAACCATTTGACCTCTACTGGTTTCCATGTGCTGGGGAGTTGGATCTGCCGCCTCTTTTCAGTTCATTTCTGCTTCTGCCCATTTTTCCCTCCTCTCTGCTTTATTCCCCATGAAAATACTTCCCTGACTTTATTCCCTTCAGGTTCTGTTTTACCCTTCCAGATGGGTTGGGAAATGTTACGCTGTCATCCAGATTCTGCTGGGCTGGAATCATATCCTTCTCTTCATTTCTCCCCGCTCGGTCTTTCTTGCGTCGCTGCATTTGCATGAGAAGAGGATCTTTGTGATCTTTGTTCCTTAAGGGCCCATCTGCTCTTGTCGCTTATTTTCCCCCCCACCTGAAGTCATAATCCTGCTTTTGATATGATGGTAGAGGGGAAAAAAAAAATTAGAATGATGTCACAGAAAGAGGATTATGGCTCTTTCAGGTAGAGGAGCAGATGGACTTTACACAGGGTTGCAGGTTCTCACTTGGAAAAAGCAAAAGGATGGTTGAAAATGCAAGAAATAGGTCTAAGTGTTCTGCAAAAATGAGTCTGTTTGCTGCTAAATGGATTTTTCTTTTTTACTTCCAAACCAATTCTGATCCGTTCTTAGCTCTAACGTCGATTAAAGCAGAGTTACATTCACAAGGCAGCTGTTTTATTCATTTCTGTCTGGAGAAATGAAGTCACCTCCAAAGGAAGTCAGAGCCTCGGCATGTTCCATATGGGATGCAGCCGTGGTTAGAGATTGCATCTGTCATCAAAAATTTGTGGAAAAAAAATATTTAATGCTGTTGAGAAGAGCTTGGTATGTTTTTTTTTAATTTCCTCTTGACAGGATCTTGATCTACAAGGGCAAGTGTAGGGTGCTGCACCCAGGGAGGAATAACCCCATGGACCAGGACAGGTTGGGGGTGACCTGTTGGAGAGCAGCTCTGAGGAGAAAGACCTGGGAGTCCTGGTGGACAACAGGATGCCCCTGAGCCAGCAATGGGCCCTTGTGCCCAAGAAGGCCAATGGCATCCTGGGGGGCATCAGGAAGAGTGGGACCAGCAGGTGGAGGGAGGTCATCCTGCCCCTCTGCTCTGCCCTGGGGAGGCTCCATCTGGAGCACTGGGACCAGTTCTGGGCTCTCCAGTTCCAGAAGGAGAGGGAACTGCTGGAGAGGGCACAGCAGAGGGCTACAAAGATGCTGAGGGACCTGGAGCATCTCTCTGCTGAGGAAAAGCTGAGGGACTTCTTGGGGCTTTTGAGTCTGGAGAAGAGAAGACTGAGGGGGGATCTGATCAAGGCCTAGAAATACTTGAAGGGTGGGTGTCAGGAGGATGGGGCTAGGCTTTTTTCAGTGGTGCCCAGGGACAGGACAAGAGGAACCAGGCGCAAACTTGACCATAAGAAGTTCCATCTCAACATGAGGAGGAACTTCTTTCGTGTGAGGGTGTCAGAGCCCTGGCAGAGGCTGCCCAGAGAGGTGGTGGAGTCTCCTTCTCTGGAGATGTTCCTGTGGGACCTACTCTGGGTGGCCCTGCTTTGGAGGAGGGCTGGACTAGATGATCTCCAGAGGTCCCTTCCAACCCCATAGCATTCTGTGCAGTAGTTTTCCACCTCCTGCTGGCTGTGGGGAAGCAAATTCCCCCCTGACACTGATTATAAGTTAGAAGAGTAATAAAATTCCTCCTAAACTTCGCTCCTGATAATTCAAACTCTTGCTGTCCTTTAGCTGTCATTGGAGAGTAGATATTCTTTTCATTCCCATAGTCTTGATCTTTTGGAAATGTTCTTTTTTTTTTTTTTTTTGGTATTTATACACATATTTCATTTGTTATTACGGCGCGTTGCTGATGAACTGGCCCCGCAGCAATACTTTTAACAATATTTTAGGCTTTGATGGTATTATCTGTTCCTTGTAGAGAGAGAGAGAGAGAGAAAAAAAAGCCAACGACTTTGATTTTGAAGGATAGTAACTGTATTATCCTGAAAGCACACAGAAGTCCCTGCTTCTCTTTCTTAGACTCTCCCCATGGTCACGGCGACATCTGAAATCGATGCTGCTAATTCATCCCTGCCAGACCTCAAATGAAGGCATCTGGCCTCCTGCCCTGCTCCACGTGGATCTCTCTGCTCAAGGAGGCGAGGAGAGCTCGCTCTCTCGGAGTTCCCCAGTTTCCCCAGCAGGAAATCCCAGTAAATGCTGCCCTCGACGCGTTTTGCTCGTTCTTTTTAAAAATAATCTGATTCCCAATAACATCAGAATTGAAAAGGGACCGGATGGCAATGGGAATATTTTTCACATGAGGAATGCTGGCAACTTAGGGAGGATAAAATTTGTGGGGCTCCATCCTTAGGCTTTGAGGCTTCAAACTGGTTGCCAGCCTCAGAGATGCAGAAGTTCTCCCTCAAGGTGACTCACGCCGTAATTTTGGCAAACTTTAGGGGATTTGCTTCTATTTGTGAAGAATCTGGGATTTGACATTGATGGTTGGGAAGGATTATTATGGCAAGTCCTGGGGTGCAGCTGGTGTGACTCCATATGATTTTCATAGAAGGGTGGAAAGTCATCTATTGTTGTCGTCTCCAAGAAGCCTTTCCAAGTGGTGGATTGAGTCTGTTTTGCACGTTTGATTGATGTTGAGACAACCCAGAGATCCCACAGACCCCTTCAGTTCAGCTTGTGGTGGTTTTGTGGACTTGTCTCTTACAAGCAGGGGCTTTCTTAATTTTCTTCCATGAGATGGAAGAGGGATTTCTTCCTTGAGTTTTTGGGGTTGTGGTCATATGGTGGACTATAAAAAAGGAAGGGGATTTGCTTCTATTTGTGAAGAATCTGGGATTTGACGTTGTTGGTTGTAAAGGATTATTATGGCAAGTCCTGGGGTGCAGCTGGTGTGACTCCATATGCTTTTCATAAAAGGGTGGAAAGTTCTCTATTGTTGTCATCTCCAAGAAGCCTTTCCAAGTGGTGGATTGAGTCTGTTTTGCATGTTTGATTGATGTTGAGGTCCCACAGACCCCTTCGATTCAGCTTGTGGTGGTTTTGTGGACTTGTCTCTTACAAGCAGGGGTTTTCTTAATTCTCTTCTGTGAGATGGAAGAGGGATTTCTTCCTTGAGTTTTTGGAGTTGCGGTCATATGGTGGACTAAAAAAGGTATGGAGCTATTGGGGTTCAGCCTGGAGAAGAGAAGGCTTCAGGGAGACCTTAGAGCCCCTTCCAGTCCCTCAAGGGGCTCCAGGAAAGCTGGAGAGGGACTCTGGATCAGGGAGGGGAGCCATAGGATGAGGGGGAAGGGTTTGACACTGAAAGAGGGGAGATGGAGATGAGATGTGGGGAAGAACTTCTTTGGTGTGAGGGTGGTGAGAGCCTGGCCCAGGTTGCCCAGAGAAGCTGTGGCTGCCCCATCCCTGGAGGGGTTCAAGGGCAGGTTGGAGGGGGCTTGGAGCAACCTGGTGTGGTGGGAGGTGTCCCTGCCCAGGGCAGGGGGTTGGACTGGATGTTCTTTAAGGTTCCTTCCAATTTAAACCATTCTATGTTTCTATTTGAGAAAGGACTCCATGTCAGGAGGAATGCTAAGCTTTGGATGGAGGAATCTGCAGCCTCTGCAACAGAAATGGCAGGAAATCAAAGGGAAAACTTGGGCTGAAGGTGAAGCAAAGCTTTAGTGTATGGTTTATGGAGGGGGGGTAATGTTTCTCCTTCTATAACCATTTACCCCCTGACTGTTGGGCTCTGTTTCTTGACAGAGGGGGCTCCAAAAACAGTCTGGAGAAGGGAAGCCAGGAACTGAAATTCTTAAAGTAGTATTGATGGTCCTACCTCTTGGTCCTGGTTAAAGTAGGAGCCGGGACTGGCTTGTGGTGTTTTTCCAAGTGATGCTCGGGCAGGGTGCTGTGTATCCTTGTGCTGTTTTCACCAGGCAGAGGTTATTTTCCTGATGATCTTGTTTTCTCCTGGAAAGGGAGGGGACAGCTGGTTCCCTTTTCTGCAGCCTCTGCAACAGAAATGGCAGGAATTCAAAGGGAAAACTTAGGCTGAAGGTGAAGCAAAGCTTTAGTGTACGGGTTTATGGAGGGGGGGAATGTTTTTCCTGCTATAACCATTCCCCCCCGACTGCTGGGCTCTGTTTCTTGACAGAGGGCTACAAAACCAGTCTGTTTCCTAATATCCAGCCTGAACCTCCCCTGGCGCAACTTGAGGCCATTTCCTCTCGTCCTGTCGCCTGTGACTTAAGAGAAGAGACCAGCCCCCATCTCTCTACACCCTCCTTTCAGGGAGTTGGAGAGAGCAAGAAGGTCTCCCCTCAGCCTCCTCTTCTCCAGGCTGAACCCCCCCAGCTCCCTCAGCCTCTCCTCATAAGACTTATTCTCCAGACCCCTCACCATCTTTGTCGCCCTTCTCTGGACCCGCTCCAGCACCTCGATGTCTTTTTTGTGGTAGGGGGCCCAAAACTAGACACAGTACTCGAGGTGGGGCCTCACCAGTGCCGAGTACAGGGGGAAACAACATTCTAACTCTCCATCACACTCTCTGTAGCACCCAGTCTCTCATGGCACACGCTCCCCCCGGCACACAGGTCCATGCACACTCCGTTAAAAGCAGCTGACCAGCCACTCTGCCCCCAGCCTGTAGCGCTGCCTGGGGTTGGTGTGACCGAAGTGCAGGACTTGGCCTTGTTGAACCTCATCCTGTTGGTCTCGGCCCATCCATCCAGCCTGTCGAGATCTCTCTGCAGAGCCTCTCTACCCTCCAGCAGATCAACTGGATGATCTGCTGGAGGGATGATCTGTGGGGGTTTTCTCATGTGTGAGCAGTGGACAGGGCAGTCCGGGGCCCAGGCTTCAGTTTCTGCTCACCTTGAGTAAGTCACTTAAGCTACTGTGAGGAGCCACCTCATCTCTGTTCTTTGAGCATTGTTGTCTTTGCTTTTCCATAAATCCTTCATCCTCCTGTCATCCTCAGTCATCTTACTCGTGCCTGTGCAGCTCCTCCAGCAACCAATAAGGGAGCCAAGGAGTTTGCTGTGGCAAGGAGTCTCTCAACTACTACAAAACCATCTCCAATTACGTGTGTCCATGGCTTAGCAAACGGTGGAAGTACAAAGAGATGAACCCCGTTCTTTAACATACTCTTTCCATCAGATTCCTGTAAAATAGGTCTGAGGAAATCCATAACGTCTGTGTGCGTGCGTGTAAGCACTGGCCACCCATTCCTCAAACTTAAATTTGAGCAAATGCAATTTGGTCACTGTCTTATTTATTTTTTTTGTTGTTCGTTAGCTGCAAAATCATTTGATTTATTTTTTTTGTTGTTCGTTAGCTGCAAAGTCATTTGATCTTCATCCAGAACTGTGCTGGGGAGAATAAAGATGGTTTTTTCCAGCCTTCTGCAATAGGCTTGTATCTTAACGGGCCAAAATCAAAGACTACTTGTAGGAGAGCAAAAAGAGAAGGTTGCCCAGGGAAGTGGTGGATGCCCCATCCCTGGAAGTGTTCAGGGCCAGGCTGGATGTGGCCTTGAGCAACCTGGTCTGGTGGGAGGTGTCTCTGCCCAGGGCAGGGGGGTTGGAACTCGATGATCTTTGAGGTCCCTTCCAACCCAAACCATTCTATGATTCTGATTCTATGATCTTCATCCAGAACTGTGCTGGGGAGAATAAAGATGGTTTTTTCCAGCCTTCTGCAATAGGCTTGTATCTTAACGGGCCAAAATCAAAGACTACCTGTAGGAGAGCAAAAAGAGAGGGAGGTTGAAGTCTGAAGATGAGCAGCAGAACTGGAAACGTAGCCTTCCCAGCCCAAGGTATGGCTGTTGCGTAGGCAGAGCCCATTTCTCTCATCCTGGGGGCAAGTGGCCCAACACAGTTCATGAAGAACCTGTGATTCTGTGGTTCTGTGAAGTCTGAAGATGAGCAGCAGAACTGGAAACGTAGCTTTCCCAGCCCAGGCTATGGCTGTTGCGTAGGTAGAGCCCATTTCTCTCATCCTGGGGGCAAGTTGGCCCAACAGGGTTCATGTGCAACCACATGGGATCAACCCTTGGTTGCTTTTGTTCCTCGGATCCCTCTGGTGCTCATTTCCTTGGGAAGAGCTGCCAAGACCCAGGCTACCAGCTGAACTGTCTGGATTTCTGTGGGTGGGTGTCCGAGTCCCTGCCGTCGCCGTGGTTGGCGCATGTCAACCTGCTGTTGTATCTTCGAACTGTCTGGATTTCTGTGGGTGGGTGTCCAAGTCCCTGCCGTCGCCGTGGTTGGATGGCCTCCTGTCCCACACAGCTCTCGACGGTGAGCACCAGCCAACTTCTTCTTCTGCCACATGCTGCTTCTTGGTGTGCTCTGGCTGCTTAGCGCTCATCTGACAGCACGGAGCAGCCAAAAACATGTTTAAATGCCTCTTGAAAATTACCTTTGTGCAAAGAGGATCTTGAGAGTCTGATATTGCCAAAGCAGCTTTCTAGGAAAAGGGGGAAAACGGGACTTGGCAATGATCTTCTTGCCAGAACATGTCCTTGGGGCTACATCATCCCGCCATAAAGCTGATTAACGTTCTGATTGCTCTAATTCATGTTGAGATGGAGATGAGAGCGAGTTAGGTTTCAGTTTGGGAGAGCCCAATGTTGATTTTAACTTCTCAGCTCATCATGTTTGGACCCTGGTTGGCGAAAGCAGAAAGTTCTGACTCCCCTTGGTCTCCTTCCTCCTCCTGCTCCTGACCCTCCACTGTGGGACTCTGCAGGTTCTGGCTCTGCCATGACTCGATGCCATGGCTTTCCAGTTCAAGAAGGACAGGGAACTGCTGGAGTGGGGACAGCAGAGGAGAGCCTTCCTCCTCCTGCTCCTGACCCTCCACTGTGGGACTCTGCAGGTTCTGGCTCTGCCATGACTCGATGCCATGGCTTTCCAGTTCAAGAAGGACAGGGAACTGCTGGAGTGGGGACAGCAGAGGAGAGACCAAGATGAGGAGGGGCCTGGAGCATCTCTCTGCTGAGGAAAGGCTGAGGGACTTGGGGCTTTTGAGTCTGGAGAAGAGAAGACTGAGGGGGGATCTGATCAAGGCCTAGAAATACTTGAAGGGTGGGTGTCAGGAGGATGGGGCCAGGCTTTTTTCAGGACAAGAGGAAACGGGCACAAAGTTGACCATAGGAAGTTCCATCTCAACATGAGGAGGAACTTCTTCACTTTGAGGGTGGCAGAGCCCTGGAAGAGGTGGTCCAAAGAGGTGGTGGAGTCTCCTTCTCTGGAGACATTCAAACCCCACCTGGACACGTTGTGTGCAGCCTGCTGTGGGTGGCCCTGCTTTGGGAGGGGGTTGGCCTAGATGATCTCCAGAGGTTCCTTCCAACCCCATATGATTCTGTGACTGTCTATAGTTCGAGCAGCAGTTAACAAAAACTCTTAGAAATCCAGAACATAAAATTCAGAGACTCTGTGTTTTCAGAGCGCTGCAATCTGAGAGAGCTGACCAGGTACGTGTTAAGAAAGTGAGAATTAAACCAAATTATTCAACTCGGAGGCAGGGGGGAATGAAAACACTGAGAAATAGCAAGTTTCCTTAGGAAAAATAAAATTTCAGCCTTAAATCACACCTTGTCAGAGGGATGTTGTGATCCCTCAATCTTTCAGCGGCAGCCGAATTTCCACTTGAGAGTCAGTGATTGTTGCAGCAGAGAAATAAAACTGTCCACTAAAGCTAACCTGATATTTTAGGATTTATTTCTTCTCTCTCCTGTTGCGATGCTTAACTCTGTTTTCACCCGAAGTCCTTCCTGTGTTTGTTCTTTTTTCTGAAGAAATATGCCTAGAAACAGGGACGGTGCAGCAGCTGGGGAGAGGGACCAGGATGCTCAGATGTGTTCTTCATACAAGAGGTCTTGTAGGAAACCAGGGATCCCTTTCCTAACTGGTCTTCCCACCTCTTGGATGAAATGGGAGAGTCTCTTTTGAAAATATTTTGGAAAAAATTGAAAATCTGGAGTACTGTGTCCACTCCAAGCCAGGTTTGATGGGACCTCGAGCAACCTGCTCTAGTGAGAAGTGTCCCTACCCAGGGCAGGGGGTTGGAACTGGATGATCTTTAAGGTCCCTTCCAACTCAAATCATTCTTTGATTTTTTTTTGTTGGTATCACCTCAATCCTGACAGTCTCAGATTTCCTTATGGGGGAAAAAAAAGTCTATTTTGGCGAAGTGAATTAAAAAACCAAGCACATCTCAAAAAAAAATAATAAACCAACAAACAAAACCACATTATTTTGAAGACTCTACCTCCACGTTTGGTAGGAAGGTTGCTCTGCATGACCTGCTGCAGGGCATGACCCATATTTTTGTTGTAGGAAGAGAAATAATAATAGTATGAGACCCCCAGGAAGTTTGAGAGGAGCTTTAGTATGAGACCCCCAGGAAGTTTGAGAGGAGCCATCGGGAGCTTTATGGAAGCTGAGGAAGGCGATGGTAGCGCCGCTGCGAAAAGGACATCCCAACCACTCATCGCCGTCGTTAAGGCGTTGAGTTGGTGACACGCTTCAGCATGTGCCCAACTTGAACATGAGAGCCAGGAGTGAAGCTCCACATATGCTGCGAGTGCTTTGCTGCTTGTTTCTCAAATCCATGAAACTTCTCACCCGCCTTCTCCTGGCCACCATCGGGAGGAGTTCGTTTGAAGATCGTTGCCACTAATTTTGGAAGCTAGACCCAAGGATTTAGAGCTATGGCTGCACCTGGGCAGCACCTCTTTTCCTTTTTATTACAGAATCACAGATTGATATGGGGTTGGAAGGGACCTCTGGAGATCATCTCCTCCAACCCCCTGCCAAAGCAGGGCCACCCAGAGCAGGTCCCATGGGATTCCATCCAGGTTGGTTTGAATGTCTCCAGAGATGGAGACTCCACCAGCTCTCTGGGCAGCCTCTGCCAGGGCTCTGCCACCCTCACAGGTAAGAAGTTCCTCCTCATGTTGAGGTGGAAGTTCTTATGGTCCAGTTTGTGCCCATTTCCTCTTGTCCTGTCCCTGGGCACCACTGAAAAAAGCCTGGCCCCATCCTCCTGACACCCACCCTTCAAGTATTTATAGGCCTTGATCAGATCCCTCCTTGGTCTTATCTTCTCCAGACTCAAAAGACCCAAGTCCCTCAGCCTTTCCTCATCAGAGAGATGCTCCAGGCCCCTCCTCATCTTTGTAGCCCTCTGCTGTCCCCTCTCCAGCAGTTCCCTGTCCTTCTGGAACTGGGGAGCCCAGAAGAAGAGGGAGAAAAACCAGCCTTACTCTGATTTATTTTCTCTAATGAGTTATGCGCATAAATCAAATGTGATTTTCCTCACAAACCGATGTCCTGTTTGCGGTGTCTTGGGCACAGGAAGATTTCCTTTGATTTCCATATAGGATCATCTCTGCTGTGCGGCGCGTTGCTGAGGGTTGATTGATGGACTTTCTTCCTGCTTCAGAAATGTTTAATTTGATGAAATGTGAAAACTGGAATAGCATTTTCTTTGTTTCTTTTGAAAAAAAGAGCTGTAAACTCTTCTTTTTATAATTAAGTATCTAAGTGCTTGGATTAAGGATAGAATTTTCCTTGGGGGGAGTTGATGGGTGCTGGTGTTGCAGCATCACTGTGACTATGGTTGGACTCAAGGATCTCAAAGGTCCCTTCCAACCATGAAGATTCTGTGATTATTTGGGCAATTCACAGTACGAATTGGTATTATTTTATCTTCCAGTTCCATGGGTGTGCTGGGATGAAAGGTGATGTTACCAAGAAAGAAAACCTGGTCCCATGGTTACGTTTCTGTCGCTCTTGGAAACTTGTACCATACTTGAGGTTGAATTTCTTTTTTTTTGTGGCCAGAACTTCCAGCTGCTGGTTCTTGTCACAACATATTGCATGCGAAACTGAGAAGTCCTCTATTAATTTTGAGTTCTCTGTAGTTATCCTTATTTACCCCTTAATCTTCTTTCTGACAAGCTCGAATATTACAGCTTTTCTTACTCCTTAATTAGCCTTGAGGCTTTTGTTTGCATCTTCAGCAGTGTTCTTGTACCCTTCCTGACTGGTAGCACAGGAGACAGTGATGTTATCCCCAGAGTCATTTCACTTTTCCTACTCCAAGATTATTTAATTTTGGCGTTCTTAATCGTTATTGTCTTTTGTGCTTCACTCCATTGTACAGAGAGCTCTCGTTTAACGAATTATCCACCATGATCCTTCCTTAGATCCTTCTAGAAGAGTTGGTTTGCAGGGGGGACAATCCCACCATGCAGTATTAGGTTGGATTTGTGGCAAATAGCTTTGTGCTGGACCATTGGTGGTGTTAAAGCATCCCTACCCGGGTCACCAGGTCTCTCTGTGGTGGTGACTCCCTTCTTGGGAGTCAACGGTTACCGTTGACAGATCCCTTCAATGTTTTGTCAGAGACTAATGGGGGTGTTTGCTTGGAGATGATAAATGTCAAAGTGCAGTTTAGCTGAGAGCTACTTATTATGGAACCTTAAGACCTGAGGTCGATGGGGTGAGCAATGACCGTCTGCAGCTGGAGAACGGTCCGTGGCTTTGTCTTGAACTGGTTTCCAAAGGTGACCTGGAGCTACGTGGGTGTGTAAGTTCATGGGTTGAACACCTGATGGTGGCCAAAATCCTCACCAAAGGACCTGGAGTCCTTTGTCTCTAGTCAGTGATTTGCATTTTCTATTTTACATTTCATTTGTGCCATTTGACTGAAGAGCGATGGTCAACCCAAGGCTGGTGCCAACAACCAACCTTCATACGGCCAAGTGCCACCTATTTTGATGCTCCTGGGTAAATGGTGTGACCTTCACAGCTGGCTTGACTGAAAGGTAATGTTCATTATTTAAAGCATGGAAAAAGCTACCAACATCTGGCTTGACTCCATCCAAGCCCTGAATAAGTCCTTGGAGAAAAGGCAACGCGTCGCTGAGCGGGAAGCGGGTGGTGACAACCCCAGTCCCTAAAAATAAGTCCTGTCTGACTAATCTGATGCAGCTGTTTGAAGGGAATAAATGAGTTACCAGATGAAGAGCTAATAATTTAGCGACTGCAATGCTGAAAATGATAGAAATCCTTCTTTCTGGCACGTTTTAGGAATGTGAGACTTGTGAGGGCTCCGCCGCTCCTCCGGAGCGCTCTCCCTCGTTGGCTCAGGCTGTCACATCATCATCACTTTATCTGGGCTTTTTGGAAGATGAAAGGTGATGTTACCAAGAAAGAAAACCTGGTCCCATGGTTACGTTTCTGTCGCTTTTGGAAACTTGTACCATACTTGAGGTTGAATTTCTTTTTTTTTGTGGCCAGAACTTCCAGCTGCTGGTTCTTGTCACAACATATTGCATGCGAAACTGAGAAGTCCTCTATTAATTTTGAGTTCTCTGTAGTTATCCTTATTTACCCCTTAATCTTCTTTCTGACAAGCTCGAATATTACAGCTTTTCTTACTCCTTAATTAGCCTTGAGGCTTTTGTTTGCATCTTCAGCAGTGTTCTTGTACCCTTCCTGACTGGTAGCACAGGAGACAGTGATGTTATCCCCAGAGTCATTTCACTTTTCCTACTCCAAGATTATTTAATTTTGGCGTTCTTAATCGTTATTGTCTTTTGTGCTTCACTCCATTGTACAGAGAGCTCTCGTTTAACGAATTATCCACCATGATCCTTCCTTAGATCCTTCTAGAAGAGCTAGTTTGCAGGGGGGACAATCCCACCATGCAGTATTAGGTTGGATTTGTGGCAAATAGCTTTGTGCTGGACCATTGGTGGTGTTAAAGCATCCCTACCCGGGTCACCAGGTCTCTCTGTGGTGGTGACTCCCTTCTTGGGAGTCAACGGTTACCGTTGACAGATCCCTTCAATGTTTTGTCAGAGACTAATGGGGGTGTTTGCTTGGAGATGATAAATGTCAAAGTGCAGTTTAGCTGAGAGCTACTTATTATGGAACCTTAAGACCTGAGGTCGATGGGGTGAGCAATGACCGTCTGCAGCTGGAGAACGGTCCGTGGCTTTGTCTTGAACTGGTTTCCAAAGGTGACCTGGAGCTACGTGGGTGTGTGAGTTCATGGGTTGAACACCTGATGGTGGCCAAAATCCTCACCAAAGGACCTGGAGTCCTTTGTCTCTAGTCAGTGATTTGCATTTTCTATTTTACATTTCATTTGTGCCATTTGACTGAAGAGCGATGGTCAACCCAAGGCTGGTGCCAACAACCAACCTTCATACGGCCAAGTGCCACCTATTTTGATGCTCCTGGGTAAATGGTGTGACCTTCACAGCTGGCTTGACTGAAAGGTAATGTTCATTATTTAAAGCATGGAAAAAGCTACCAACATCTGGCTTGACTCCATCCAAGCCCTGAATAAGTCCTTGGAGAAAAGGCAACGCGTCGCTGAGCGGGAAGCGGGTGGTGACAACCCCAGTCCCTAAAAATAAGTCCTGTCTGACTAATCTGATGCAGCTGTTTGAAGGGAATAAATGAGTTACCAGATGAAGAGCTAATAATTTAGGCACTGCAATGCTGAAAATGATAGAAATCCTTCTTTCTGGCACATTTTAGGAATGTGAGACTTGTGAGGGCTCCGCCGCTCCTCCGGAGCGCTCTCCCTCGTTGGCTCAGGCTGTCACATCATCATCACTTTATCTGGGCTTTTTGGAAGGTAGAAATGGAGGCTGAGTTAAATTATTCTGCGTGGGTGGTTGTTGGCCTGCTGGTTTTACAGACGACCTCGGCGATGGGATGTGGTGGAGTCCCTCAACCGGGACCGTTTTCCGTTGAGATGGGCCATTTCCAGGGTTTGATAGATGTCAACGACGCAGTTTGTCATACTCATGATGTCCCTGAGCCTGTCTCTCCTCTTTAAGGGTTGTACGTGCATATATATGTGTATTTATGTGCATATTTAACCAAAAAAAAGACTTTTGTTTCATATGGAGGATGCAAAGGTGGTACCAGATGAAGAGCTAATAATTTAGCGACTGCAATGCTGAAAATGATAGAAATCCTTCTTTCTGGCACGTTTTAGGAATGTGAGACTTGTGAGGGCTCCGCCGCTCCTCCGGAGCGCTCTCCCTCGTTGGCTCAGGCTGTCACATCATCATCACTTTATCTGGGCTTTTTGGAAGGTAGAAATGGAGGCTGAGTTAAATTATTCTGCGTGGGTGGTTGTTGGCCTGCTGGTTTTACAGACGACCTCGGCGATGGGATGTGGTGGAGTCCCTCAACCGGGACCGTTTTCCGTTGAGATGGGCCATTTCCAGGGTTTGATAGATGTCAACGACGCCGTTTGTCATATTCACGGTGTCCCTGAGCCCGTCTCTCCTCTTTAAGGGTTGTACGTGCATATATATGTGTATTTATGTGCATATTTAACCAAAAAAAGGCTTTTGTTTCATACGGAGGATGCAAAGGTGAATTGTAAATGACACAGAAGCTGGAAAGAAGACACGCATTTTGAACCGTGAGGGTAATTAACCATTGGAGGAACGGAGGGCTCCGCCGCTCCTCCGGAGCGCTCTCCCTCGTTGGCTCAGGCTGTCACATCATCATCACTTTATCTGGGCTTTTTGGAAGGTAGAAATGGAGGCTGAGTTAAATTATTCTGCGTGGGTGGTTGTTGGCCTGCTGGTTTTACAGACGACCTCGGCGATGGGATGTGGTGGAGTCCCTCAACCGGGACCGTTTTCCGTTGAGATGGGCCATTTCCAGGGTTTGATAGATGTCAACGACGCAGTTTGTCATACTCATGATGTCCCTGAGCCTGTCTCTCCTCTTTAAGGGTTGTACGTGCATATATATGTGTATTTATGTGCATATTTAACCAAAAAAAAGACTTTTGTTTCATATGGAGGATGCAAAGGTGGATTGTAAATGACACAGAAGCTGGAAAGAAGACACGCATTTCGAACCGTGAGGGTAATTAACCATTGGAGGAACGTAACCCTTTTCAAAGCATCTGTTTCCCAACGTCTTTACTCAAATATCACCTCTAACCCAGGCTATAATTTCAACCAGGGTCAC
Organism: Calidris pugnax; assembly: GCF_001431845.1. Classification (NCBI taxonomy): domain Eukaryota; kingdom Metazoa; phylum Chordata; class Aves; order Charadriiformes; family Scolopacidae; genus Calidris; species Calidris pugnax. Next base: position 436,091 of record NW_015091300.1, on the reverse strand, counting down.
CAAATGAAGCTCCTTGGCCTGTAGCCTTGGGAGAGGTCACCCCTGGTGATGACAAGGGGTCCCTCCAGGCAACAATAATTGCGTTCGGGAGTCGCTGCAGCAAATGGAAATTGTCGGGTGCTTTGCTATTTAGGTAGAAAAATACCATTTTTAAAATGAACCCATAACATTCCTCATTGGGAAACTGAGGAAGTGTGGGCTGGAAGAGGGGACAGTGAGGTGGGTTGAGAACTGGCTGTGCAACAGGACCCAAAGGGTAATGATTAATGGAGCTGGTTCAAGCTGGAAGCCTGTAACCAGTGGTGTCCCCCAGGGGTCAATACTTGGTCCGGTGCTGTTCAATATATTCATCAGTGACCTGGATGAGGGGACAGAGTGTATCCTCAGCAAGTTTGCTGATGGTACCAAACTGGGAGGGGTGGCTGACACCCCAGAGGGCCGTGCTGCCATCCAGCGAGACTTGGACAGGCTGGAGAACTGGGCAAGGAAGAACCTCAAGAGGTTCAACAAGGAAAAGTGCAGGATCCTGCACCTGGGGAAGAAGAATGTCAGGCATCGATACAGGTTAGGGGTGGACCTGCTGGAGACAAGCTCTGAAGAAAAGGATCTGGGGGTCCTGGTGGACAATAAAATGACAATGAGCAAACAGTGTGCTCTTGTGGCCAGGAGGGCCAACGGAATCCTGGGCTGCATAGGGAAGAGTGTGGCCAGCAGGTCAAGGGAGGTCATTCTGCCCCTCTACTCTGCACTGGGGAGGCCACAACTGGAATCCTGCGTCCAGTTCTGGGCTCCCCAGTTCAAGAGGGACAGGGAACTGCTGGAGAGAGTCCAGCGTAGGGCTACAAAGATGATTCAAGGATTGGAGCATCTCCCTTATGAGGAGAGGCTGAAAGAGCTGGGACTCTTTAGTCTGGAGAAGAGAAGGCTGAGGGGAGACCTTATCAATGCCTACAAGTATCTCAAGGGTGGGCTGAGGGAGGAGGGAACCAGACTCTTTTCAGTAGTTGCCAGTGAGAAGAAGACAAGGGGCAGTGGGCACAAGTTGGTTCCACTTGAATATGAGGAAGAACTTTTTCATGGTGAGGGTGATGGAGCCCTGGAAGAGGCTGCCCAGGGAGGGTGTGGAGGCCCCTTCTTTGGAGATTTTCAAGACCCAAGGGGAGAGACAGATGGGGCTTTTTTTGACCTCCGGGGAGGCGATTTGAGATGGAAAAGAAGTACGTTAAGGGCATAAATTCCACTAAAATGATGGTTAAGTGACTAGCGAAGAGCGTTGACCTTTCAATCACCGTTATTGAAGCTTTGAAGGTACCAAACGATGGGGCTAAGTGAATTCTTCTTGTAGGCTGCCTGTAGACTCAGGAAGGCACCGCTGTGTCGATGAGTTAATGTTTTCAAACTCTCTTAATTCTGTCAAACGAAGGTGTTTTTTGGGGAAGGTGTGGGACGTGGTCCTAGGAATCGCGATGCGGGTAAGGAGAGGCAGCTTGAAGGAAAGGACAAAAATGTGCTCGGAATAACAGATGCGCAAAACTCAGTGGAGGAAAGAGATTGAGGGGATAAAAGCGGGTGATAATTAGAAGGTAAAGATCCAAGTGTGTGGCAGATGCAAGAGGGAGCTAATCAGGTCTTAACGGTGAATAAGCAAGAGGATTAGTTAAAATCGGGAGAGAGAATGGTTTCGTTAGACAAAGCCTTTGTAAAACCTCATTGGAAATAGCGTGGCCAACGCTGGGCGGTGGGTTTTAAAGAAGGATATTCACGATATCATCAGAGTGTAAAGGCAGAGTTACAAGGCTTAACGAAGCATTAGGAGGGCGAGCCCGAAAAGAGAAGGCTCCAGGAGCTGCCTCGACAAAAGAGGGTAGAGAGGACTCCCAATTGCTCGAGAGGCCGGGCTGTGGCCGTGTGAGAGGTCGGTGGATAATGATTTCTGGCTTCCAATATCTGAAGGGGGCCTACAAGAAGGCTGGAGAAGGTTTTTTTACAAGGGCACTGAAGGGGGCCTACAAGAAGGCTGGAGAAGGGTTTTTTACAAGGGCATGTAGTGATGGGATGAGGAGGAAGGGTTTTAAACTCAAAGAGAGGAGATTGAGATGAGATATTGGGAAGAACTTCTTTGGTGTGAGGGTGGTGAGAGCCTGGCCCAGGTTGGCCAGAGAAGCTGTGGCTGCCCCATCCCTGGAGGGGTTCAAGGGCAGGTTGGAGGGGGCTTGGAGCAACGTGGTCTGGTGGGAGGTGTCCCTACCTATGGAAGAGATTGAAACTGAATAGTCTTTAAGGTCCCTTCCAACCCAAATCATTCCATGATCCTATGAATGAACACCAACCCAAATCATTCCATGATTCTATGAATGAATGTTTAGGGCCAACTGCAGGAGGGATCGGATGCAGTGATACAAGGAGCAGGTTGGTCAAAGAGCTGGGCACCTTCCAGTTGATGACCACAACCTCAGCCTTATCTCAGCCTTACGTAGGTAGAGGGTGAGAGCCCAAGGCTTGTTTTGCTGATGGGCTTCTCAGTATTGATGCCTTGAGGCCAACAGCTTTAAAAATAGTCACGGCCTTCCAAGGGACAACCTTGAAAGCAGAGTGACAGTTAAAGCATAGGGTTGAGCAAGAGTGTAAAAGCACCCAAATAAATGTCATTAGAGGTTCCTAAACCTGGGGCAAGGACATGCTCTTCATGAAGACTGGAGAGGAGCAGTGCCAGGACCAAACTTACCAGTGTCACCTCCTCCATCCCTTTGGGAGGTGCTTGGAGACACTTCCCTGAGTCCTTTGCAGGTGGGAATTAGAGCAGCGGGGGAAAGGTACAGTTTCTAGCTATTTTCAGTGGAGGGTTCAACACTGATTTCTGTGCTGGGGGGTGAATTTGCATTCAGTGATGAGAAATATGATTTCATAGGAGAAATTTTCCATGAGAGGCAAATGGGTGGTTAATTCACAGAATCCCAGAATGATATGGGGTTGGAAGGAACCTCTGGAGATCATCTAGTCCAACCCCCTGCCAAAGCAGGTCCACCCAGAGCAGGTTGCACAGGAACGTGTCCAGGTGGGGTTGAAATGTCTCCAGAGAAGGTGGAGGTATTCCTCTCTGGGAAGCCTCTTCCAGGACTCTGCCACCCTCAAAGTGAAGAAGTTCCTCCTCATGTTGAGATGGCACTTCTGGTCAAGTTTGTGCCCATTTCCTCTTGTCCTGTCCCTGGGCACCACTGAAAAAAGCCTGGCCCCATCCTCCTGACACACACCCTTTCAGCTTATGATTAGAACAATGATTATGATTAGGTGATAAAACAAAAACTCCCAACTAAAATCTTCTTTGTAAAATAATACTTTGTTTTCTACATGGAAATTCATAAACCCGAAAGTTGGATCATGGTGGCAGCAAGGAGACACCCAGCTCCAGTTTGTTGGCCTGGACATCAAATCTGGTCACTAGTAAGAAGCAGCCTCGAATAATTAATTGCCCTTTCTCTTCATTTTTTTTGGGGGGGGAGAAAGATGTATCTTTTTCTTTACTCTCGGGCAGAAGGTGTAGACAAGAAACGGCTGTAGACTTGAAATGGCACTGCTCATCTCAGTCTTAACGCAAACATATTGGAATTTTGATGATGTTTGTTCATTGTTCTCCGAGCCCTTCGTGCCACCTGATGGAAATAAGCTTTGTTTATGAAGATGGAAAAGGAGGGGGAAGAGTCATTATCATCTTGATGAGGTATTACAGTCTTTCCCATCAGCAGCCCGTTCAATTCTGAGCCGTAATCAACGTGCACCTTTCATCTTTTCTTGCTTTCTGCTCTTCCCCTGACCTAGAGCCTGCACGACGTGGGCATGTAAAACAGAGAATGGGCAATTAAGAATTTGCATTAGCTGGGGGTATTACAGGAGTGTGCCTGTGCATGCGGAGGAAAACCGATGCCGCGGTGGCCCGTGGGGCATCATCCACCCATGCAATTTTTCATCCTTCTTAAAATAAATAAGCTAAGCCCCGTTTTTTAATCCCATATGGGACCACAGTGAAAAGCTGGTTTATCAGAAGAAATGTCAGGAGATGCCAGTGTCCAATGTTTTTAAAAGTGACTCTGGTTTTTGTGTTAAATAGACAAAAATACACACCATTGTGAATACTCAGAGTGATGAAAAAACAAAAATACACACCATTGTGAATACTCAGATGGATGAAAAAAGAATTGCAGAATCACAGAATGATATGGGGTCGGAAGGAACCTCTGGAGATCATCTCCTCCAACCCCCTGCCAAAGCAGGTCCACCCAGAGCAGGTCCCACAGGAACGTGTCCAGGTGGGGTTGGAATGTCTCCAGAGAAGGAGACTCCACCACCTCTCTGGGCAACCTCTAACAGGGCTCTGCCACCCTCACAGGAAAGAAGTTCCTCCTCATGTTGAGGTGGAACTTCTTCTGGTCAAGTTTATGTCCATTTCCCCTTGTCCTGTCCCTGGACACCACTGAAAAAAGCCTGGCCCCATCCTCCTGACACCCACCCTTGAAGTTTTTATGGGCCTTGATCAGATCCCCCCCTCAGCCTTCTCTTCTCCAGACTAAAAAGACCCAAGTCCCTCAGCCTTTCCTCATCAGAGAGATCCTCCAGGCCCCTCATCATCTTGGTCTTCCTTCTGCTGTCCCCTCTCCAGCAGTTCCCTGTCCTTCTGGAACTGGGGAGCCCAGAACTGGTCCCAGTGCTCCAGCTGGGGCCTCCCCAGGGCAGAGCAGATGGGGAGGATGACTTCTCCCGACGCAAAAACATTGTGGAATGGTCTGTAAGATAAGAATTTGCTTGTTGAACCACAGAGCGTGCTGAATTGAGGGGTTTTAATCTGTAACTACACAGAGATGCAACGTTTGGAGGAGAAATCAGAAATCAGGATGGCTTCATCCAGCAAATGAGAAGGTGAAAATCACAGAAGATCAGCCTGGGGTGATATTCATCCTGAAATGCAAGGGTTTCTTTGCACATCCATCTCCAGACCGTGCATTAGAGCTCATAATCCATATGTTTTTAGGCAGATGATGCACCAACAAGGAGTAGGCTGGATGGCAGTCATGGACTGGACCTCCACTGGGCTTCCCAGTGTGGTCTCCCCAAAGCTGTGTGCAGGGAGGGGATGTGGGGAGAGAGAGGCCGTAACCAGCTGGTAATGCTCCACGGCCCCATGAGCAGGGTGGCTGTTTCTGATGTTGCACTGGGGATTTGGGTGTTGGACTTTATGGTCCAAAGCTGCAAACTCTTCTTTCTGACTAGTTGAGGTGCTGTGGGACGTCAAATGAACCCCTTCTCTTTCCTCCAAACCTCCTCAGATGGTCCCCACTGCTCTGAAGTCTGAGCAATTTGCTCTTTTTAAGGGAATTCTCTCTATAAACCAGTTGTGGGAAGCAGAAAGTGCTGTCTGTTCCTCTAGTAGACCTTGGATGCTCTTGAGATCTTACCACCATCCATTATCATCTGTCTTCCGCTGGAGTCCCATCTTCTCAGCCCCGGCAAGGGGGATGTGCTCGTGAAGGTCCCCGGTCAATAGGAGGAACACAATAATTTATAGATCCTGCTGATGCTGGTGAAGAGGAAAGTAAATTTATGACTTGCCTACCCTCATCTCTTCTCTTCTTTGACAAGATTGGTGGGGCAAATAGAGCAAAACCCTCTCTGCTGGTCCAAGGACAGTGACAGCGGGGACCAAAATAAGGCTGCAGATGTTGTGATGTTGTGTTCACCTTTGAATCCCTCGTTAGGATCGGGGAACTGTGGTATCATCGTTGGCTCTTGAAAGAATGAAAAGAAGGATGTGCTGGAGGATGAAAATCACAGCCTTTCGCTACAAATCTGTCGTGGTTTAGCCCAAATTGGCCAAAACCAGAATGACAGATGGCTCTTCCCCCCGCTCCCCCCAAAAGAGAGGAGAGAAAGAGAGATTTATAAATTTAGAACCAACTGAACTACTTTAATGAAGCATGAAAATTTAAAAAAGGAAATCATGAAATAGATACAGGAAATAATGAAATAGGCTACGAGGAGATGCTGAGGGACTCGGGTCCTTTTAGACTTGGGTGTCTTTAGGTCTTTTTTGGAGAAGATTGAAGGGGGATCTGATCAAGGTCTATAAATTCTTGAAGGGTGGGTGTCAGGAGGATGGGGCTGGTCTTTTTTCAGTGGTGCCCAGGGACAGGACAAGAGGGAACGGGCACAAACTTGACCAGAAGAAGTTCCATCTCAACATGAGGAGGAACTTCTTCACTTTGAGGGTGGCAGAGGCTGCCCAGAGAGGTGGTGGAGTCTCCTTCTCTGGAGACATTCCAACCCCACCTGGACATGTTCCTTTGGGACCTGCTCTGGGTGGACCTGCTTTGGGAGGGGGTTGGAGGAGATGATGATCTCCAGAGGTTCCTTCCAACCCCATATCATTCTGGGATTCTGTGAGGTAGGATGAAACCCTAAACTCAGAGGAAATGAGGGGACATCATCTTCTCTCCCTTCTTTTTTTGGATTGTTTTTGGAAGTAAATAGTGTAATAATAACATTTTGGCCCCAGAGTGGTGGAAGTTGAATCGCAGAGAAGTGCGACGGAATGTTTTCGTCGCCTGCATCAATTCTGGATAATTATAGCTTTAAAATACATATTTTCCCCGCGTTGTTTCGAAAGAAAACGTCAGGGCGACTTTTGCGAGAGCAAATTTCATTATCCTGGAACAATGTAGTCAGAGAAAACAAAGAAAGGGGGAAAAAAAAAGAAAAAGAAAAAAAGAGAAATGGTAATTAGTACAGAGACCTCACTGGGAAACGTTGTGCAGTGATTTATTCTCTCCTACGCACGTGGTTTCTTCGTTATTTACCTTCCAGGCAGTGCAATAAAACCCCCCAAAAAAAGCACCAGAAAGCTCAAAGGGGCCAAACACTGAATTTGGAGGGGCTCCAAAACCCAACCTCCGCTTCTTTGCTTTCCAGCAGCTGCTAAAAGTCCTCGTGGTTTTGATACCTTTAATTTTTCGTTGCAAATCCTGCTTTTCTCCTCCTTCCGACAATCGCTCGTTACCAGCCAAGGTGGGATTGCCAAGATATTTTAACGAGGGGTTTGGAAGGAAACTGTTAATCAGGCACCCACGACAAACCTCCTCGTACCGACAGAAGGGGAGTATGTTGTTTTGTTGTGTTTTTTTTCTTTTTTTTTCCCTGTTTTAGGCAAAAACTCCTTCTCAGATCCGCGATCCAAGTGGGCACAGGGTAATACTACCGGGCGAACAAACATATGTTTTCCAGACTTGTTGGAAACCTTCCCATTTTGTTCCAAAAAAAAAAAAATAAATAAGATATTGTGTGTTGAGAAGAGAAGAAAAAGTTAAATTTAGCTCTAAAGGAGGCAGGAAATTCCCATCTTGGGAAATCTTTGGGAAATGTTGCCGTTTGGCACAATCTGTTCCGCACCTTGGGGCAAAAGGAGAAAAAAAATAGGCTTTTTAGAAGTAGTTTTGGGACCCTCCAGGCTATAATAGTGGTTGGTGGTGATGAATTAGCAATAGATCCAGACGGGGTTTAGCATTTCCAGAGGCTGGGGAATGGTCCCAGCCTCCCTTCCAGTTTGATACTGGGATTTTCCAAAGGGGATTTGAGCGCAAACGCTGGAGGAGATTTGGGTTGCCGCCGTTTGGCACAATCTGTTCCGCACCTTGGGGCAAAAGGAGAAAAAAAATAGGCTTTTTAGAAGTAGTTTTGGGACCCTCCAGGCTATAATAGTGGTTGGTGGTGATGAATTAGCAATAGATCCAGACGGGGTTTAGCATTTCCAGAGGCTGGGGAATGGTCCCAACATCCCTTCCAGTTTGATACTGGGATTTTCAAAAGGGGATTTGAGCGCAAACGCCGGAGGAGATTTGGGTTGCGGTCAAGAGATGACATGGAATCCTGCAGAAAGACAAATCCATGAAAAAAACCCAACCCAACCAAACATTTTGATGCAATTTATTCGTATATTTTACAAAACCCATTGAAGATAATTTTGGGTTGGGTTTTTTTTGCCTTATTCTGACAATTTTGTTAAAAACCCAACCCAACCAAACATTTTGATGCTATTTATTCATATATTTTACAAAACCCATTGAAGATTATTTTGGGTTGGGTTTTTTTTTGCCTTATTCTGACGATTTTGTCCGGTCAAGAGATGACATGGAATCCTGCAGAAAGACAAATCCATGAAAAAAACCCAACCCAACCAAACATTTTGATGCAATTTATTCGTATATTTTACAAAACCCATTGAAGATAATTTTGGGTTGGGTTTTTTTTGCCTTATTCTGACAATTTTGTTTTCTTGCTTGAATTGGGTGCTCATCTGTGCTGGAAGGCAGACGTCAGTCTTTTGTCATCTCAGCCAAGTTCTCGGGGTGAAAGGGTCAAGAGTCACAGATTGGAAGGCAAAGGAAGATGAATTGAGGAAAAAAAAAAATAACAATGAATGCAATTAACTGTTGGGATAATTTACCTCGGGGTAGGATGGCTTCTCCATCGCTCCGAGTCTTTAAATCATGGCTTGAAGGGTTGTCTGAAGGATGTCGTGTAGCTCAGAATTAAATTATGGTGATGGAACAGTTGAGTTTTGATGTAGGAGGGAGTGATTGTTTGTCCTTTAATGTCCTCTATGTATATGTATATATATAAAGAGACATATATGTAAATATAATACAACTAAAAGCACATATATATAAATATAATACCCCTAAAAGGTGAAATGCATTGAGCATATCTCCACGTTGGGTAGTTCTCCACTTTTTTTGGTAGTTCCAGAATGATACCTAATTATTAGATATATAATATTAGCATAAAAGTCACATCCTACCCGCTTCCACGTGGATGTCCTTTCATTGCAGCAAATTGGCCAAAACCAGAATGACAGATGGCTCTTCCCCCCGCTCCCCCCAAAAGAGAGGAGAGAAAGAGAGATTTATAAATTTAGAACCAACTGAACTACTTTAATGAAGCATGAAAATTTAAAAAAGGAAATCATGAAATAGATACAGGAAATAATGAAATAGGCTACGAGGAGATGCTGAGGGACTCGGGTCCTTTTAGACTTGGGTGTCTTTAGGTCTTTTTTGTTTTTTTGGTCCTTTTTTGATGGGCTTAAGCATTAGGGAGTAGTAAAAATATTGTGGTCCTCACCAAGATGGTGAAATCATAGGATGGTTAGAGTTGGAAGGGACCTTAAAGATCATCAAGTTCCAACCCCTCTGCCATGGGTGAGATCTTGCGTAAGATCTTCTTACGCAAACATAGACAAGATAGAATCATAGACTGGCTTGAGTTGTTCCAACCCAAACCATTCTGTGATTCTAAACATAGGCAAGACTTCCTGTGGGACCTGCTCTGGGTGGACCTGCTTTGGGAGGGGGTTGGAGGAGATGATGATCTCCAGAGGTTCCTTCCAACCCCATATCATTCTGGGATTCTGTGAGGTAGGATGAAACCCTAAACTCAGAGGAAATGAGGGGACATCATCTTCTCTCCCTTCTTTTTTTGGATTGTTTTTGGAAGTAAATAGTGTAATAATAACATTTTGGCCCCAGAGTGGTGGAAGTTGAATCGCAGAGAAGTGCGACGGAATGTTTTCGTCGCCTGCATCAATTCTGGATAATTATAGCTTTAAAATACATATTTTCCCCCCGTTGTTTCGAAAGAAAACGTCAGGGCGACTTTTGCGAGAGCAAATTTCATTATCCTGGAACAATGTAGTCGGAGAAAACAAAGAAAGGGGGAAAAAAAAAGAAAAAGAAAAAAAGAGAAATGGTAATTAGTACAGAGACCTCACTGGGAAACGTTGTGCAGTGATTTATTCTCTCCTACGCACGTGGTTTCTTCGTTATTTACCTTCCAGGCAGTGCAATAAAACCCCCCAAAAAAAGCACCAGAAAGCTCAAAGGGGCCAAACACTGAATTTGGAGGGGCTCCAAAACCCAACCTCCGCTTCTTTGCTTTCCAGCAGCTGCTAAAAGTCCTCGTGGTTTTGATACCTTTAATTTTTCGTTGCAAATCCTGCTTTTCTCCTCCTTCCGACAATCGCTCGTTACCAGCCAAGGTGGGATTGCCAAGATATTTTAACGAGGGGTTTGGAAGGAAACTGTTAATCAGGCACCCACGACAAACCTCCTCGTACCAACAGAAGGGGAGTATGTTGTTTTGTTGTGTTTTTTTTCTTTTTTTTTCCCTGTTTTAGGCAAAAACTCCTTCTCAGATCCGCGATCCAAGTGGGCACAGGGTAATACTACCGGGCGAACAAACATATGTTTTCCAGACTTGTTGGAAACCTTCCCATTTTGTTCCAAAAAAAAAAAAATAAATAAGATATTGTGTGTTGAGAAGAGAAGAAAAAGTTAAATTTAGCTCTAAAGGAGGCAGGAAATTCCCATCTTGGGAAATCTTTGGGAAATGTTGCCGTTTGGCACAATCTGTTCCGCACCTTGGGGCAAAAGGAGAAAAAAAATAGGCTTTTTAGAAGTAGTTTTGGGACCCTCCAGGCTATAATAGTGGTTGGTGGTGATGAATTAGCAATAGATCCAGACGGGGTTTAGCATTTCCAGAGGCTGGGGAATGGTCCCAACATCCCTTCCAGTTTGATACTGGGATTTTCAAAAGGGGATTTGAGCGCAAACGCCGGAGGAGATTTGGGTTGCGGTCAAGAGATGACATGGAATCCTGCAGAAAGACAAATCCATGAAAAAAACCCAACCCAACCAAACATTTTGATGCAATTTATTCGTATATTTTACAAAACCCATTGAAGATAATTTTGGGTTGGGTTTTTTTTGCCTTATTCTGACAATTTTGTTTTCTTGCTTGAATTGGGTGCTCATCTGTGCTGGAAGGCAGACGTCAGTCTTTTGTCATCTCAGCCAAGTTCTCGGGGTGAAAGGGTCAAGAGTCACAGATTGGAAGGCAAAGGAAGATGAATTGAGGAAAAAAAAAAATAACAATGAATGCAATTAACTGTTGGGATAATTTACCTCGGGGTAGGATGGCTTCTCCATCGCTCCGAGTCTTTAAATCATGGCTTGAAGGGTTGTCTGAAGGATGTCGTGTAGCTCAGAATTAAATTATGGTGATGGAACAGTTGAGTTTTGATGTAGGAGGGAGTGATTATTTGTCCTTTAATGTCCTCTATGTATATGTGTATATAAAGAGGGACATATACGTAAATATAATACAACTAAAAGCACATATATATAAATATAATACCCCTAAAAGGTGAAATGCATTGAGCATATCTCCACGTTGGGTAGTTCTCCACTTTTTTTGGTAGTTCCAGAATGATACCTAATTATTAGATATATAATATTAGCATAAAAGTCACATCCTACCCGCTTCCACGTGGATGTCCTTTCATTGCAGAGGAGTGTTTTCCCCAAAGAAAGCTGGTAGAGAATAGCTTCATCCACCATCTGCAGCCCAGCAGATCTGCCTGCGGGGAAAGTAGAGCCCGAGGGGCTGGGGTCTTCTGCTGCCAAGTGATGAGGTGTTTGGTCCCCTTCATGGAAGCCAAGGTGGTAGCTCCAACACATTCAAGATGCTACAATTTCAGCAGCATCTAAAGAATTAATTTTTTTGGTCCTTTTTTGATGGGCTTAAGCATTAGGGAGTAGTAAAAATATTGTGGTCCTCACCAAGATGGTGAAATCATAGGATGGTTAGAGTTGGAAGGGACCTTAAAGATCATCAAGTTCCAACCCCTCTGCCATGGGTGAGATCTTGCGTAAGATCTTCTTACGCAAACATAGACAAGATAGAATCATAGACTGGCTTGAGTTGTAAGGGACCTTAAGGACCATCTAGTTCCAACCTCCCTGCCCTGGGCAGGGACACCTCCCACCAGACCAGGTTGCTCCAAGCCCCCTCCAACCTGCTCTTGAACCCCTCCAGGGATGGGGCAGCCACAGCTTCTCTGGCCAACCTGGGCCAGGCTCTCACCACCCTCCCAGCAAAGAAGTTCTTCCCCACATCTCATCTCAATCTCCCCTCTTTCATTGTCCAACCCTTCCCCGTTGTCCTATGGCTCCCCTCCCTGATCCAGAGTCCCTCCCCAGCTTTCTTGGAGCCCCTTGAGGGTCTGGAAGGGGTTCTGAGGTCTCCTCAGAGCCTTCTCTTCTCCAGGCTGAACCCCCCCAACTCTCTCAGCCTGTCCTCCCAGCAGAGGGGCTCCATCCATGGATCATCTCCGTGGCCTCCTCTGGATTATGGTTATTTCAGCCCAACATTTTCACTGACTGTCAAGATTTGATGTAACCATCTCTGGTTTTTGAAGGCTCTGAAATGCTTCTCGCTCTAGAGTTTTTCTTCCTCTTCTTCACCTGCCTTCCTTGAATAATGTCACCACGTAAATACACAGTTACGTTGGTGCCATTGACACACGTTGAAGGTTGGAAGCTGAAGGTTTTGACAGCCCAATCCTTCCTGGCCTGAGCTGGAGAACTTGTGGAGAAGGAGGTACCTGCCAATGGGTTTGAACGAGCCGTGTGTTGGGGCAGAGCCTGTCCCTAATGTCAGCACGAGTCAGATCAATTCCATCAGAAACAAATCTTTTTCTCTTTAAGCTTAAATGATCTATTTGGGTCAACACCTTAGAAACTCATCCTGTGCCCCTGGCTGTGCAGCTGGTCCTCATTGCACACCGCTTAACCTTAATAAGAGGTTAAAAGTCTTTTTTTTTTAATATTTCTAAGCTAAATTTCTTCATGGTGTTTAGGTGGAGTCCTCAACTTTCAGATGAACGTGCCAAAAACCTGCTGCTTCAGCACTTTCTGACCGTACTAGGGAAAAAGAAGTAGTTATGCTCACAAGAGGGTGAAAAATATATTTTAAATTCCTCCTGTTGCCATTTCATCTCACTGCTTGTAGACTTAAAGCTTTCTTTTGTGAATGCTCTGCCAAGCAGCAGAAATTGGGATTGTTTTGGGGGCTTGCAGATCCAGACAATCAGGGATGGGGCTGTGTAGGAGCATCTCAACGAGCTCCTCAACCAGTGGAGGACAAGAATACACTGGGTTAAATCTCCTGCCCACCCAGTTTGGGACTCTTCTTCCTCAGTCTTCAGTGCCAGGTGTTGCAGAGGTAGAAAAAAAATAATAATTTGAGAGTTATTTCCTTTATCAAACAGGTTAGAGCCTGAAAATCCAACCAGCTGGGGTGTTCTCAGCTCCTCAGGTGTCTTGTCCTCCTTTTAGGTTGTTTTCATTTTCTCTCTACTACAAAATATCTCCTGTTCTCTACTTGCATACGGCATTAATCACTGGGGCAATTTTATTTCTAATTTATTGGTATAAGCTGCCCTCGGTGCTTTGTTTTTAAACATCCCTGCCGTCGTACAGGTTGTAAAAAACCCACTTTTTCCTACTGAACTGATTTATAATTGGAAAGAACCAGTTTTTTGGTGTTGGAAGAATTTTGTCTAGGGTAGCAGCGTTGGTTCAAGTTATTGTTTGCCCTTCTAGGAGGAAGGGTTGTTTTTTGGGCACGTGGAGGTGCCTGGGATGGATGTGGAGAGATATCTCCCTCTGTTCCTGGGGTGTTTTGCAGATCAGAACATCCCAGGAGAAGCTCTACCTTGTCCAAACGCTGCGCCGTTGCCTGTTTGACTGCGTCTCGGGGTTCTCTAATAGGTGTGATGACAAGGTGCTTTCTACCTGGTTGCTTTTTTAATCATTTCTCTGATTAGAGCCTTCTAATCTTAGAATCATAGAATGGTGTGGGTTGGAAGAGACCTTAAGGACCATCTAGTTCCAACCCCCTGCCCTGGGCAGGGACACGTCCCACCAGACCAGGTTGCTCCAAGCCCCCTCCAACCTGGCCTTGAGCCCCTCCAGGGATGGGGCAGCCACAGCTTCTCGGGGCAACCTGGGCCAGGCTCTCACCACCCTCCCAGCAAAGAAGTTCTTCCATTTATCTCATCTTCATCTCCCCTCTTTCAGTGTCAAACCCTTCCTCCTCCTCCTCTGTCTCTCCTCCCCGACCAAGAGTCCCTCCCCATCTCTCCTGGAGCCCCTTGAGGGACTGGAAGGGGCTTGAAGGTCTCCTCAGAGCCTTCTCTTCTCCAGGCTCAACCCCCCAACTCTCTCATCCTGTCCTCCCAGTGGAGGGGCTCCATCCATGGATCATTTCCATGGCCTCCTCTGGACTTGCTCCACCAGGTCCATGTCCTTCTGCTGTTGGTGGCCCCAGAGCTGGAGGCAACACTGGGAGTAGGGGGGTCTCCACGGAGTGGAGCACATGTCCTTCTGCTGTTGGTGGCCCCAGAGCTGGAGGCAGCACTGGGAGTTGGGGGTCTCCACGGAGTGGAGCGGAGGGGTAGAATCCACCTGCAGCCCAGGATGTGGGTGGGTTCTGGGCTGCCAACTCAATAATAAAACAGAACTTGGTTGAGCAGAGACCTGTTTTTACATGACTCCCCTCTACTTCTCTTCTGACTTTCAGCAGGTTATTTCTGGCTGAACTGAGACCTTTGTGATGCGAGTGGGAAAGTGGACATCCCTGCAGGAGCCCAAATGTTTTCTCTTCTCCACCTTTAAGCACCAAAGGCTTTAGCAAAGGGCAATCAGGGACAAGAAGCTCTGAGGGACCGAGACCTTCTTGCTCTCTTTCTGCCCAGCTTTGTAAAGAAACATCACAGAGCCAGGAACTGGATAGTCTTTTTGAACCTAAGAATTATGCATGAGCCAAGGTCCTAAGGCCCCACTTGGACGAGTGGGTTGTACTCCAGAGCTTTTCTTGCCAAGACAGAGTTTTGGGCATCGTTACAGCCTCGAAGGAGCAGTCTGCGGACTGGGACAACTGGTGTGGAGGACTCAATCTCTATGTTGTGTATTTGAGGGACCACATCTTAGGCTTTCTCTGCTCTGGTCCTATGGGCCCATTAGCAGACAAAGCTCTTTTCTGTTTGATTTTAACCAAAAAGAATCTAGTTTGCGTACCCTGGGGAGCACTTTGGCATCTAAAGGCCAGGTTGGATGGGGTTTTGAGCAACCTGGTCTGGTGGGAGGTGTCCCTGCCCAGGGCAGGGGGTTGGAACTGGATGGTCTTGAAGGTCCCTTCCAACCCAACCCATTCTATGATGATTCTAAAGCAAAGTTTGGGAGTGGGTATGGCTGGAGACCACCTTCCTTTCCATAACTAAAATATTGTTATAATCTTCTGCAGGTACCACCGTGGCAGGCTGGCCCTGGACTGGTGTCTCCACCGTGGCAGACTGGCCCTGGACTGGTGTCTCCACTTCTTCCAGCATGGCCAGGTGACCAGTGAAACCTCAAGCCTTAACCACCCACCTGCTCCCCTGCACCGTTTCCTCAGGGAGCCTGCTTGAAAAGCCACCAAGAAGAAGGTTTTCCAAGGATTAGTCTGGAGTTTCCTTGTCTTTTGATGCTGTTGGTGGCCCCCTGGATGCTGTGATGCTTCACCTGCCTGCGAACATCGACCCAGCGTGGCTGGATTTGACTCTGAGACCACGTGGGGGACGTCTGCCTAATTTTTAAAGACAATAATTTGACTGATATGCAAAAAAAAGGACTCTCTTTGGCTACGACATCAAAGGCAAGAGGAGGAAGAATGGATCCCAACCCAAAACCTTCTCCA
The DNA here is from genome assembly GCF_001431845.1 of Calidris pugnax. Taxonomy (NCBI): domain Eukaryota; kingdom Metazoa; phylum Chordata; class Aves; order Charadriiformes; family Scolopacidae; genus Calidris; species Calidris pugnax. Next base: position 420,473 of record NW_015091300.1, on the reverse strand, counting down.
CCGACTCATCAGAGGAGGGATGGCTGTGCCCACGCCCGGATGACAGGTAATTCTTTCAGCCCCATGTTGATATTGAGCAAGTGGAGATTGTCATTGTTAAATTTTCTTCTTCTGTTGACCAAGAAAATGAACTTGTTCCAGGTTTTTTAATGAGCAGAATGAAAATCTGGGGTGTGATTAGTGGAGGCTCCTGATTATGCCTCGTCTCTGCCGTAGGCGATGTTGGATCCCAACCTGCTCTGTGTCTAGAGTAGTGGAAAGAGTTCTTTCCCAAGAGGAAGAACTCCTGAAGTTTGATGAGGAACCCAGTGAGGGAGCTGCTCTGGTTAACTGGTTTGCTGGTGGGTGAACGGGGAAAGTGGTGCTCTCTTGAGAAATTAAAAGCGCGATGTGTTGTCGAAACCGGGAGGAAAATCAAGCGTCTCTCAGGAGGAGAAGGTGAAGAGGCCAGTGGCTTAGAGCAGGATGAATCTTAAGAGCAGCAAAAATTAGATGATTAAAGTAATATTCAAAGGAATCTCAGATAGTTGAGCTTTGGGGGCTGTGACCTGAAGTCCCAGAAGTTCTGACTGGGTTATTACGTTGAGGTCTGTTAACGATGCGAGAGGCAGAGAGAGAGCACGGTCCTCACTGAAGTCATGGAGGGTTAATAGATGAAAAAGGGGGGTAAAAAGCCCCGGGTGCAAGGGGAAGCCTGGAAGAACACACATTTTTGGGAATTTTTGCTATCCCTTGTGTCCCAACCACGTGTCTTGGCTTTTTCCTCCTTGAGCCAAGGGCTGTGTCTCTCCAAGGTCTTCCCTTCTGAGCGGTTCTACCGTCTTCGTTGAGATTTGGAGCTGTGCTGCTCCTTCCTCATTAGCAATTTAAAAACTTGGACCTTCCCAAGCAGCTTTTCTTCTCCTTCCCTCTCTCCTCCCGCTCTGCTCGTTACGGAGGTGACAAATGAACTGGAGGTGATGGAGCCGTGGACCTTCAATTGTTCGTTGACCTGCGCTGCCTTTCCTCTGAACGCATCCTAAAATTACAAATTAGGGATCCGCCGGGATGCTATTTAGTTTAATTGGTACCTTCATTTTCTGGAAAGGAGGTGACTGAACTCTCAGTGCTTTAGTGTCAAAAAAACACCCAAATGACTTTGCCTGGTGGAAAAAAAAAAACCCAAAACCCAACCCATAATCCGTCGTTGACGCCGCCGTCGACATTTCTCCTCGCTGCGACTCGCGCCGCTCCTGAAATTCCGGCGTTAAAAATGATGAAGTGGAAGATGGTTCTGGTTTTAAATGCTTTTTTCTTTGTAAATGGGCTCCGTGAAGTGTCAGGGAAACGAATGGTCGGGGCGCGTGATGGTGCACTTTGCCAGCTGAGCATCTCATTAGCACAGTGGACTGTAAACTGCTTTATCACTCGTTAGGCTTTCGGAGCGCATTCTAATCGCTTCCTCCTCTCGGGGAGGTGATGTTTTTGCTTTGTAAATGGGAGCCTATTATATATTCATGTTAATCAGCAAATTTAGTATTCCCTCTTGAGAAGCAGGAAGGTACCTGCTTGAGAAAACCCTTGGATTATGACGCTTGGGTTATGAGATGTGCTTTGTGTCCGTCGTGTTCTTCTAACTCAGCAGTTTGGTGGGGGCAGAACTCCCAAAATTCCAGCTTTCTGGAGCAATTATCCCGAGCAATCCTGTTGTGCAATCCCTCTCCTTCCCCTTGACTTGTTCATCCTCTTCTCCATAATCTCCAAACCCTCTTCTCTCTTCCAAGAAGCTCATGGTGCTTGGCCAGGCGTTGGTTGTTCATCTGCTTGTTCTTGAGCTCCAAAGGTTTTCTTCTTCTCCGGGGGGGGGGACCCAAAAATAGACACAGATTTGGGGGTTTGGTGTGTGCCTTCATTCTGGGTTGGAGTATTTTAGGGGTTAAACTGCTTTGGACTAAAGTTCTCCCTCTGTAATGCCCAAGGAACACCCCGGTGGAGCTCACATCCCAAGAATAAGGGGAGATGGCAGTCCCTTTAGCGTAGCCCGGTGACCAAATTTCATTGACATTATTTTTAAGGAGCTGCTCCCAGTTCTCTACTGAGCTTTCCATAAAAAAAATATATAAATATCCATTTTTCTGGGTGTGTAAATACACGTTTCCTTGGTGCTTTGCTTCTTCAGAGAGAAAATTAGTATTATATCGCGTGCGCCGATATTTTTTTCCCCCCGTTCTTTTTTCATTTGCCTAATTATAGAACAAAGAAATGAAATACAGTTGCTAAAAATCCTATTTTTTTTTTTTTAAAAGTGCCCTGAATTAGAACATCCAACTCACCTTTAAATTTGCTTTACCTTGGCTGAATTCCAGGCTGTAAAGGAAGATATCGGTGTTTGGGAGTAA
>NW_015091300.1:388672-411772 GCF_001431845.1 Calidris pugnax | reverse complement strand
TGGCCTCCTCTGGACTTGCTCCACCAGGTCCATGTCCTTCTGCTGTTGGTGGCCCCAGAGCTGGAGGCAACACTGGGAGTAGGGGGGTCTCCACGGAGTGGAGCAGAGGGGTAGAATCCACCTGCAGCCCAGGATGTGGGTGGTTTCTGGGCTGCCAACTCAATAATAAAACAGAACTTGGTTGAGCAGAGACCTGTTTTTACATGACTCCCCTCTACTTCTCTTCTGACTTTCAGCAGGTTATTTCTGGCTGAACTGAGACCTTTGTGATGCGAGTGGGAAAGTGGACATCCCTGCAGGAGCCCAAATGTTTTCTCTTCTCCACCTTTAAGCACCAAAGGCTTTAGCAAAGGGCAATCAGGGACAAGAAGCTCTGAGGGACCGAGACCTTCTTGCTCTCTTTCTGCCCAGCTTTGTAAAGAAACATCACAGAGCCAGGAACTGGATAGTCTTTTTGAACCTAAGAATTATGCATGAGCCAAGGTCCTAAGGCCCCACTTGGACGAGTGGGTGGTACTCGAGAGCTTTTATTGCCAAAACAGAGTTTTGGGCATCGTTACAGCCTCGAAGGAGCAGTCTGCGGACTGGGACAACTGGTGTGGAGGACTCAATCTCTATGTTGTGTATTTGAGGGACCACATCTTAGGCTTTCTCTGCTCTGGTCCTATGGGCCCATTAGCAGACAAAGCTCTTTTCTGTTTGATTTTAACCAAAAAGAATCTAGTTTGCGTACCCTGGGGAGCACTTTGGCATCTAAAGGCCAGGTTGGATGGGGTTTTGAGCAACCTGGTCTGGTGGGAGGTGTCCCTGCCCAGGGCAGGGGGTTGGAACTGGATGGTCTTGAAGGTCCCTTCCAACCCAACCCATTCTATGATGATTCTAAAGCAAAGTTTGGGAGTGGGTATGGCTGGAGACCACCTTCCTTTCCATAACTAAAATATTGTTATAATCTTCTGCAGGTACCACCGTGGCAGGCTGGCCCTGGACTGGTGTCTCCACCGTGGCAGACTGGCCCTGGACTGGTGTCTCCACTTCTTCCAGCATGGCCAGGTGACCAGTGAAACCTCAAGCCTTAACCACCCACCTGCTCCCCTGCACCGTTTCCTCAGGGAGCCTGCTTGAAAAGCCACCAAGAAGAAGGTTTTCCAAGGATTAGTCTGGAGTTTCCTTGTCTTTTGATGCTGTTGGTGGCCCCCTGGATGCTGTGATGCTTCACCTGCCTGCGAACATCGACCCAGCGTGGCTGGATTTGACTCCGAGACCACGTGGGGGACATCTGCCTAATTTTTAAAGACAATAATTTGACTGATATGCAAAAAAAAGGACTCTCTTTGGCTACGACATCAAAGGCAAGAGGAGGAAGAATGGATCCCAACTCAAAACCTTCTCCACCAACTCATCAGAGGAGGGATGGCTGTGCCCACGCCCGGATGACAGGTAATTCTTTCAGTCCCATGTTGATATTGAGTAGGTGGAGATTGTCACTGTTAAATTTTCTTCTTCTGTTGACCAAGAAAATGAACTTGTTCCAGGTTTTTTAATGAGCAGAATGAAAATCTGGGGTGTGATTAGTGGAGGCTCCTGATTATGCCTCGTCTCTGACTGTTAAATTTTCTTCTTCTGTTGACCAAGAAAATGAACTTGTTCCAGGTTTTTTAATGAGCAGAATGAATGGTCTTGAAGGTCCTAGTGGAGGCTCCTGATTATGCCTCGTCTCTGCCGTAGGCGATGTTGGATCCCAACCTGCTCTGTGTCTAGAGTAGTGGAAAGAGTTCTTTCCCAAGAGGAAGAACTCCTGAAGTTTGATGAGGAACCCAGTGAGGGAGCTGCTCTGGTTAACTGGTTTGCTGGTGGGTGAACGGGGAAAGTGGTGCTCTCTTGAGAAATTACAAGCGCGATGTGTTGTCGAAACCGGGAGGAAAATCAAGCGTCTCTCAGGAGGAGAAGGTGAAGAGGCCAGTGGCTTAGAGCAGGATGAATCTTAAGAGCAGCAAAAATTAGATGATTAAAGTAATATTCAAAGGAATCTCAGATAGTTGAGCTTTGGGGGCTGTGACCTGAAGTCCCAGAAGTTCTGACTGGGTTATTACGTTGAGGTCTGTTAACGATGCGAGAGGCAGAGAGAGAGCACGGTCCTCACTGAAGTCATGGAGGGTTAATAGATGAAAAAAAGGGGTAAAAAGCCCCGGGTGCAAGGGGAAGCCTGGAAGAACACACATTTTTGGGAATTTTTGCTATCCCTTGTGTCCCAACCACGTGTCTTGGCTTTTTCCTCCTTGAGCCAAGGGCTGTGTCTCTCCAAGGTCTTCCCTTCCAAGCGGTTCTACCGTCTTCGTTGAGATTTGGAGCTGTGCTGCTCCTTCCTCATTAGCAATTTAAAAACTTGGACCTTCCCAAGCAGCTTTTCTTCTCCTTCCCTCTCTCCTCCCGCTCTGCTCGTTACGGAGGTGACAAATGAACTGGAGGTGATGGAGCCGTGGACCTTCAATTGTTCGTTGACCTGCGCTGCCTTTCCTCTGAACGCATCCTAAAATTACAAATTAGGGATCCGCCGGGATGCTATTTAGTTTAATTGGTACCTTCATTTTCTGGAAAGGAGGTGACTGAACTCTCAGTGCTTTAGTGTCAAAAAAACACCCAAATGACTTTGCCTGGTGGAAAAAAAAAACCCAAAACCCAACCCATAATCCGTCGTTGACGCCGCCGTCGACATTTCTCCTCGCTGCGACTCGCGCCGCTCCTGAAACTCCGGCGTTAAAAATGATGAAGTAGAAGATGGTTCTGGTTTTAAATGCTTTTTTCTTTGTAAATGGGCTCCGTGAAGTGTCAGGGAAACGAATGGTCGGGGCGCGTGATGGTGCACTTTGCCAGCTGAGCATCTCATTAGCACAGTGGACTGTAAACTGCTTTATCACTCGTTAGGCTTTCGGAGCGCATTCTAATCGCTTCCTCCTCTCGGGGAGGTGATGTTTTTGCTTTGTAAATGGGAGCCTATTATATATTCATGTTAATCAGCAAATTTAGTATTCCCTCTTGAGAAGCAGGAAGGTACCTGCTTGAGAAAACCCTTGGATTATGACGCTTGGGTTATGAGATGTGCTTTGCGTCCCTCGTGTTCTTCTAACTCAGCAGTTTGGTGGGGGCAGAACTCCCAAAATTCCAGCTTTCTGGAGCAATTATCCCGAGCAATCCTGTTGTGCAATCCCTCTCCTTCCCCTTGACTTGTTCATCCTCTTCTCCATAATCTCCAAACCCTCTTCTCTCTTCCAAGAAGCTCATGGTGCTTGGCCAGGCGTTGGTTGTTCATCTGCTTGTTCTTGAGCTCCAAAGGTTTTCTTCTTCTCCGGGGGGGGGGACCCAAAAATAGACACAGATTTGGGGGTTTGGTGTGTGCCTTCACTCTGGGTTGGAGTATTTTAGGGGTTAAACTGCTTTGGACTAAAGTTCTCCCTCTGTAATGCCCAAGGAACACCCCGGTGGAGCTCACATCCCAAGAATAAGGGGAGATGGCAGTCCCTTTAGCGTAGCCCGGTGACCAAATTTCGTTGACATTATTTTTAAGGAGCTGCTCCCAGTTCTCTACTGAGCTTTCCATAAAAAAAATATATAAATATCCATTTTTCTGGGTGTGTAAATACACGTTTCCTTGGTGCTTTGCTTCTTCAGAGAGAAAATTAGTATTATATCGCGTGCGCCGATATTTTTTTCCCCCCGTTCTTTTTTCATTTGCCTAATTATAGAACAAAGAAATGAAATACAGTTGCTAAAAATCCTATTTTTTTTTTTTTAAAAGTGCCCTGAATTAGAACATCCAACTCACCTTTAAATTTGCTTTACCTTGGCTGAATTCCAGGCTGTAAAGGAAGATATCGGTGTTTGGGAGTAAGCGTCATCGTAACGGTTAATTCCACCACGCTGTTGGCGTGCAGAAGGCTTCTGCTAACAGCTCCATAAATTATTCTCATTTTTGTAATTGTGATAATTAGCGTGATGTCAGAAAGGGCTCTGGACAACATTTTGAAACTCGGAAGCTTAGAAATTCGATGCGTCTCAATTTCTTACCTTTAGGTCTCTCTCTGTTTCAATGAACTGTTTTAAGTTAATAGATAAAGTAAAATCTTAACCTTAAGAAGTGAGATGAGTATCTTAAATATAATATTCCCATTTGGTAAGACTTAAAACTCTCAGGGGCTTTGTATAATGACATTTTTTCAGGCTTTTCTCTCGGTTCACTTTGGGAAGGAGCCAATGGAAGTACAAAGCCCCGTGATGCACAAGGCAGGGAAGCGCAATATGAAGGTTTGGATGAGGTAAATGGTTGCTTTGGCATCAAACATAGAAGTTTGGGTGCTCTAAGCCTCTAAATTTCACTCTGCTCTACAGAATGTTTATCTCCAGGCTTGGGAGTAAAGCTTGAAGCATCCAGACTTGGATCCCAAAGCCTTGTGTTTCTACTTTCTTTCGCTGTACATAGGTAGGGAATGTTTGGATGGATGGCCTTTCTTCTCAAGTTAAATGCAACACAATAAAATGATGTCTGCAAATATAATGACTAAAACAGTGAACCTTTTTTTACCATCTAATGTCCATCAACGTCCCAAAGTGCCTCTGTTTGAGGGCCAAATTTTGCTCTTGCATTAAATCTTAAGCAAAGTCAATGGGACACACGCATCTGAGGACAGAAGTTGGCCCTACAAACCCTACATCTGGTACCACTGATGAGTTCCAGGCACCTTTGGGATGCAGGACAGAAGGGTTAATGATGCCCAGCAGGATGCCTTGGAGCACCAGGAAAGAAAACTTTGGCTGAAGACCTTGGGGCAACCCCATGAAGACCTTGGGGCAACCCCAATGTCACTACTGCAAGAAAGAGCAGGGATCTGGATTCACAAATGGCAGGGGAGAAGTTCTCCCCATGAGCAAATTTATGATTTTCAAGCAAAAATCAGACTGAGAATGTGAATGAAACAAAGAGCTGAAGCAGGAGGAGCTGCTGTGCTTGGTGCTCCTTGGATGCTCGTAGTGGGAAACGGGAGAACATATGGATTATGCAAATAAAACATTGCTGGTGGGGGGGTGTGTGTGAAACTGGGCTCTTCTGGAAGCTGTAGGAGGAACTGGAGTTGGTGTCCTACACAAGCCATTGGGAAGGTTCTTTGCATGTTGATTTTGTGATGTTTCATGTATCATAGCATCATCTTTTAGAATCATAGAGTTGAAAGGGACCTTAAAGATGGAGTTCCAAACCCCTGCCTTGGGCAGGGACACCTCCATCTAGACCAGGTTGCTCAAAGCCCCATCCAACCTTTTAAGTCCCTCAACTTTGATGCTGGGAAGTTCAGAGAGGCAGAAATGGACGCGCGTTTCTCAACTTCTGCTCTTCTGAAAACGCGACTGCAAATTCCAAATGTGCTGGTTATATACTTTATTTTATATACTGTATATATTTGAATGTAAATTATTGAACAGCTGATCATACTATTTGGAATGGATTCCCAAGAAAAGCTGGAGTTTTTTTGAAGGATAGAAGAGAACTTTGGATTTGGAAGGGAAGAATGAAGATAAATGTGGCTGGAGGAAAGGGCTGATTTAGAACAATCTGAATTAAATCCAAATTTTCAGGTAACAGCTGGTAGGAATTAGACTTGAACCACAGAGAAGTACAATTATCATCTTCTTTCTGAAAGGGCCAGGAAAGAAAAAGCAGGTGACTGGGGACTCTGTGCTCTATTTAGATGATTTTTCTATTCTGTCCAATTCACTTCCAGGGAACCACCTTTTTTAGAGAAAGACCAATAAATGGATCGGGTTCCAATCGTCCTTGCTCCCTTAAGAAACCACATTAAAGACATACAAAAGGATGAAATAATCTTGAATTGAACCTTTTTCTGTGAATTTACTATTATACTACCGACACTTGGAAGGGCGTGTGATTGCCTCACCCTCCCGAGGTTTGTCCCAGCTTCATCTGAATTTATGCAAATTGATTAACGGAGCATTCCTGCTAAATATCTCATGTGAATTTGTGCAAATCTTGAACTTTCTCCAGTTCTTGGAGAAAGACAGCACAAGCTCTTGGCTTTTCCTCCTACTTGGAGGTACCTCACGACAGGTGTGACATCAGTGACTTGGGAAACCTCTTCATTTCTGCAGCTCCTAATTCCTAGGTCCCTCCCCACCTCTCCTGTAGCCCCCTTCTTTGCTCTGCTGGCCTTTGGACACCTCTGGTTTTAATTAATTCTGAATTTCCTATGCTCTTGGGTGGTTTCTTTGGGTGCTTTGAAGCAGAAGGTCGCTCAAAATACGTGGATATTTATCTCCTGCTGGTTTCCATAGTCTGAGAGGAGAGGCTGATTGCTTTAACTAGGAAGATGTGTTCTCTAACTTTTTTGAAACCAGTTATTTCACCAGTTCCACCCTCTCGTAGAATTGCAGGTGGGTAATTCACAAGCAAGAGGTTCTCAAAGATGGGGCAAAATGTAAAATGGACCCCTAAACCAGTGGTGAAACCAAACAAGAAGGTAACTGGTGATCTGATTCCCAGGTGGACTTCTGTATCTGTCCAGGTGATGCCCAGAGACATTATCTCCCCACTCTGGTTTGGGTTTCTTGGTGGTGGTCCTCTGCTCCAGAACCCTTGGTTTGCAAGGGTCTACCAGTGGACACCAAACATCTGAAGCCCACCATGAATCAGCTTCCTTGGCCATAGGTACAAAGGGAGGAGAGGGGGACTGTGCTCCCAGTCTTTACCAGTTTGGTCTGACAAAACCAGTGCTGACGCTTTGTTTGTCTGACAAAAACAAGTATCTGCAAGTCTCTGCTCAAAATTCTTCTCAGACCTCCTTGGACAGTGTCTTTTGTGGTACCTCAGCCCCCTGCACATCCTTTAAGGTCTTGATTGCTAATAAGTATTTCTAAAAAAAATAAATACCATAATTACATTTCTTCAGGTGTTAATTGGAATATTATGTAGAAAGGTGAAATGATGCCTGAGGGCTAATGGGTTCCTACCATCATAATCCCAAAGAACAGGGAGAGATGTGTGAGCTTCTATCAAGGAACGGGGTAGGTTTAATTAAGGGTTTCCAATTAGTGCCCATGCAGATTTCATCCACTTCTTTAACGAGCGTGCAGGGGGGTGATTACCTGGGATGACCCTTTAGTTGCGAAAATGTTGCATTTTTGTGAAGATTTGTAGGTGAAATCAGTGCTGTTGAAACGTTCTTGGATTTGTCTGTAGTCCTGCTGGAGATGATCTGGAAATTCTTCTAAATGCTGTTCAAATGGCTCTCCTCAAATTTGACTTGTGGAGGTGATGGAGAGTCTCAAGGGTTACGATACATTATTGGGAAAAAACCCAAATAGATTCTTGAATTCTTCATTAAAACACCAAAAAGTGATCAATGAGTTGGACAAAGTTCAGTAGGACACGAGGAAGCGGGCACAGAGTTGGACATAAGAAGTTCCACCTAAACATGAGGAGGAACTTTTTCACTTTGAGGGTGGCAGAGCCCTGGAAGAGGCTGCCCAGGGAGGTGGTGAGAGGTCAGAATCACTTCAAGGGTGGGTGTCAGGAGGATGGGGTTGGTCTTTTTTCGGTGGTGCCCAGGGACAGGACAAGAGGAAATGGGCACAAACTTGACCGTAAGAAGTTCCACCTCAACATGAGGAGGAACTTCTTCACTTTGAGGGTGGCAGAGCCCTGGCAGAGGCTGCCCAGAGAGATGGTGGTGTCTCCATCTCTGGAGACATTCAAACCTCTCCTGGACACGTGCAACCTGCTCTGGGTGGACCTGCTTTGGACTAGATGTTCTCCAGAGGTTGCTTCCAACCCCATATCATTCTGCGATTCTGTGATACAGTCAGCTAATGTTTAAAACATCAACCTCTTGTATCTGGGGGAATTCTTTCTCCCGTTTTCCCACTTTTATTACCCATTTTGAGCCTCTCTGATTCCTGCTCTTCCACAAATCCCACGTGCCGTAGCTCTAGGAAAACCCATCTCATCCCTGGGATGGAAAACGAATGCCGAAGGTTTTCTCCTCCTGAACTGGGATGTTCTCTCAACGTGTGGCTGGCGAGCGATTAAATTACCCATTAAACACAGAACTGCTTGTCAGGCAGGATTATTAGCTGAGGTTTGGATTAGCCCAGCTTGATTTATTTTTAATGGACCATGGGGTGGAGTCGCTCACGATCCCGCTTCATTCCGGCAGGATTTAGTCCCTGGGATGGAATAGAATTAGCATTTGAAAGGCTGTAGGTCTCTGGTTTGTTTTTACTGGTGCAAGTGGAATCCCTTCTTAGGGAGAAATAAAGAAGCAATTTGTTATCTTGAAATGTTTGGAGGAAAATCTTTCTGCTCATTACAACAGGGATTATAATAAAGTCCCGGGGAGAAAAAGGGTCGGGTGATAACATTTAAAGGAAAGTGATTGGAAAAATCTCTGTGATTGATAAAATTCCTCTTGCTAAAGCAGGTGAGAAGAGGAATGAAAGGATAATAGTCATTATATGAAATCCATACAAGGGATTCGTGCTGAGTCAGCGTTTTGCAACAAAAATGAATTCATGGGATGAAAAGAAAAACGAGACAAAGGAATCTGGTTTTTAAAAGGGGGCATCGAGGGAACCTGGATGTTCTGGAGAGGCTGGTGTCGCCTGAAAGAAAAGGTCAATTCATGGATTTTTTTATCTGGAGCTGGCAAAGGGTTGAGCTGAGAGGTCAGAGTCACTTCAGGGGTGGGTGTCAGGAGGATGGGGTTGGTCTTTTTTCAGTGGTGCCCAAGGACAGGACAAGAGGGAACGGGCACAAACTTGACCGTAAGAAGTTCCATCTCAACATGAGGAGGAACTTCTTCACTTTGAGGGTGGCAGAGCCCTGGAAGAGGCTGTCCAGAGAGGTGGTGGAGTCTCCTTCTCTGGAGACATTCCAACACCACCTGGGCATGTTCCTGTTGCTCTGGGTGGACCTGTTTTGGCCTAGATGATCTCCAGAGGTCTCTTCCAACCCCATATCATTCTGTGATTCTGTAATCCCTCAGGTTTTTCCTTGGAGAGGCTGCTGTGGGTTAGGAAAATCAAGCAAAAGAGGGCTACAAAGATGAGGAGGAGCCTGGAGCATCTCTCTGATGAGGAAAGGCTGAGGGACTTCTTGGGTCTTTTGAGTCTGGAGAAGAGAAGGCTGAGGGGGGATCTGATCAAGGGCTATTAATCCTTCAAGGGTGGGTGTCAGGAGGATAGGGTTGGTCTTTTTTCAGTGGTGCCCAGGGACAGGATGAGAGGAAATGGGCACAAATTTGACCATAAGAAGTTCCATCTCAACATGAGGAGGAACTTCTTCACTTTGAGGGTGGCAGAGCCCTGGCAGAGGCTGCCCAGAGAGGTGGTGGAGTCTCCTTCTCTGGAGACAGTCCAACACCACCTGGAGATGTTCCTGTTGCAACCTGCTCTGGGTGGACCTGTTTTGGACTAGATGATCTCCAGAGGTCTCTTCCGACCCCATATCATTTTGTGATTCTGTAATCCCTCAGGTGCAGAGGCTGCCCAGAGAGGTGGTGGAGTCTCCTTCTCTGGAGACATTCCAACACCACCTGGGCATGTTCCTGTTGCTCTGGGTGGACCTGTTGGATCTGATCAAGGCCTATAAATACTTGAAGGGTGGGTGTCAGGAGGATGGGGCTGGTCTTTTTTCAGTGGTGCCCAAGGACAGGACAAGAGGGAACGGGCACAAACTTGACCGTAAGAAGTTCCATCTCAACATGAGGAGGAACTTCTTCACTTTGAGGGTGGCAGAGCCCTGGCAGAGGCTGTCCAGAGAGGTGGTGGAGTCTCCTTCTCTGGAGACATTCCAACCCCACTTGGACACGTTCCTGTGGGACCTGCTCTGGGTGGCCCTGCTTTGGCAGGGGGTTGGAGTAGATGATCTCCAGAGGTCCCTTCCAACCCCATATCACTCTGTGATTATGTGATTACTGTACATTCCTATAGAAATGAATGTTTAAAGAAAATATATATAAATTTATCAAACTCTTATAAATCGCTTTAACTTATTTTGAACTTATTTGCAAGGAAAATTTGGCAAAATTTACCTTCATCCCTAGAAAGCCCATTTTATGAGAATATGCCATGTAGGGGTAGGGACTCTATCAATTTGGAGACAGCAGGTTTCCCTCTGCGGCAGGCAAATAGGGTCCCTTCCAACCTCATATCACTCTGTGATTACTGTACGTTCCTGTAGAAACAAATGTTTAAGCAAAATATATTTAAATTTATCAAACTCTTATAAATTGCTTCAACTTATTTTGAACTTATTTGCAAGGAAAATTTGGCAAAATTTACCTTCATCCCTAGAAAGCCCATTTTATGAGAATATGCTGTGTAGGGGTAGGGACTCTATCAATTTGGAGACAGCAGGTTTGCCTCTACGGCAGGCAAATAGCCAAAAGTGAGAGTTAATTGCATGATGGAGCAATGGTACCAAAATAACCGATTTTACATACCAAGAAGAAGGGAAGGGAGAAGGCTGAGGGGGGATCTGATCAAGGGCTATTAATCCTTCAAGGGTGGGTGTCAGGAGGATAGGGTTGGTCTTTTTTCAGTGGTGCCCACGGAGGTTGTGGACCATATAATGACCTCTTCTCCCAAGGAACAGGTGATGGGACAGGAGGAAATGGCCTTAAGTTGTGCCAGGGGAGGTTTAGGATGGATATTAGGAAAAAATTTCTTCCCTGAAAGGGTTGTCAAGCATTGGAAGAGGCTGCCCAGGGCAGTGGTGGAGTCTCCATCCCTGGAGGTATTTAAAAGCCGGGCAGATGTGGTGCTGAGGGACATGGGTTAGTGGTGGCTTTGGCAGTGTTGGGTTAACAGTTGGACTTAATGAACTTTAAGGTCCCTTCCAACCTAGACAATTCTATGATTCTAAGAATCATGGACCTGTTGGAACGGGTCCAGAGGAGGCCATGGAGATGATCCATGGATGGAGCCCCTCTACTGAAGAAGCTGGAGGAGTTCAGCCTGGAGGAGAGAAGGCTCCAGGGAGACCTTAGAGCCCGTTCTAGTCCCTCAAGGAGCTCCAGGAAAGCTGGGGAGGGACTCTGGATCAGAGAGGGGAGCCATAGGATGAGGGATAATGGCTTTAAACTGCAAGAGGGGACATTTAGACTAGGTATAAGGAAGAATATTTTTTACATGGATGGTGGTAAGACACTGGCTCGAGTTGGCTAGAAGCTGATAGATGCCCCACCCCTGGAAACGTTTCATTCCAACCCCACTTGGACACGTTCCTGTGGGACCTGCTCTGGGTGGCCCTGCTTTGGCAGGGGGTTGGAGTAGATGATCTCCAGAGGTCCCTTCCAACCCCATATCACTCTGTGATTATGTGATTACTGTACATTCCTATAGAAATGAATGTTTAAAGAAAATATATATAAATTTATCAAACTCTTATAAATCGCTTTAACTTATTTTGAACTTATTTGCAAGGAAAATTTGGCAAAATTTACCTTCATCCCTAGAAAGCCCATTTTATGAGAATATGCCATGTAGGGGTAGGGACTCTATCAATTTGGAGACAGCAGGTTTCCCTCTGCGGCAGGCAAATAGCCAAAAGTGAGAGTTAATTGCATGATGGAATAACGGTACCAAAATAACCTATTTTACATGCCAAGAAGAAGGGAAGGGAAGGAGAAAAATAGGAGTAAATGTGTGATAAAATAAGTGGAGCGTGCTCCAAGGGTGGGGTTGAGAACCAGGGAGGAGGATGAGGAGGATTTGCAGACATGAGTCCAGGTTGGTAGATGTATTGATGCTGGGATATTGGTGTCTTGGAGGTTGTGGACCATATAATGACCTCTTCTCCCAAGGAACAGGTGATGGGACAGGAGGAAATGGCCTTAAGTTGCACCAGGGGAGGTTTAGGATGGATATTAGGAAAAAATTTCTTCCCTGAAAGGGTTGTCAAGCATTGGAAGAGGCTGCCCAGGGCAGTGGTGGAGCCTCCATCCCTGGAGGTATTTAAAAGCCAGGCAGACGTGGTGCTGAGGGCCATGGGTTTGTGGTGGCTTTGGCAGTGTTGGGTTAACAGTTGGACTTAATTAACTTTAAGGTCCCTTCCAACCTAGACAATTCTATGATTCTAAGAATCATGGACCTGTTGGAACGGGTCCAGAGGAGGCCATGGAGATGATCCATGGATGGAGCCCCTCTACTGAAGAAGCTGGAGGAGTTCAGCCTGGAGGAGAGAAGGCTCCAGGGAGACCTTAGAGCCCGTTCTAGGCCATGGAGATGATCCATAGGTGGAGCCCCTCTGCTGAGAGAGTTGGGGGGGTTCAGCCTGGAGAAGAGAAGGGGGAGACCTTAGAGCCCCTTCTAGTCCCTCAAGGGGCTCCAGGAAATCTGGGGAGGGACTCTGGATCAGGGAGGGGAGCCATAGGACAAGCTAGAAGCTGATAGATGCCCCATCCCTGGAAACATTTCAGATTGGATGGGGCTCTGAGTAACCTGGTCTAGTGGGAGGTGTCCCTGCCCATGGCAGGTGTTGGACAAGATGGCCTTTAAAGGTCCCTTCCAACCCAATCCATTCTATGACTCTATTCAATGATTTTTTTCCAACGTTGTTCTTGGACCTCATGTAATTGTTGCAATTTGCATGTTGCATGATGTGAGACTGAACCTTTCAGATGCCATCATGGTCTGACTTTCCTCCAGCTGGCAAGGATTCCAGCAGAGGCCAATACAGAAAGCTTTTGAAAACAACATTTCTAATTCCTACATCACCCATCTGATCTTCTGTGCTCCTCCAGCTTCCGAGAGGGTCAGTTGTGCTGTGACCCGACTCCTCGTTGAACGCAACTGGAGTTAACCCCTGGAGATGTGGGTGGCAAAGATTAAGAGCTGGAAAGGAGTTGGATGGCTTTTTGCTCTACCTCTTTCTGCTTTTCTGAACACCACGTACGTTCCTGTACTCAAACATCGTGGTGACCCCTCCGTAACCCCGAAAAACTCCTGGTTGTGTTAACAGGAGCTCCGTTGCACTTAACGTTTATTGTCCAACCCGAGCTCAACTCAACCCTGAGAGCTTTTCCACACAAACTCTCAATATTTTATTGATCTTTCAGCCATGGTTCCTGGGTGATCACAGAATCACATGGTGTTGGAAGGGACCTCTGGAGATCATCTCATCCAACCCCCTGCCAAAGCAGGTCCAGCCAGAGCAGGTCCCACAGGAACGTGTCCAGGTGGGGTTGGAATGTCTCCAGAGAAGGAGACTCCACCACCTCCCTGGGCAGCCTCTGCCAGGGCTCTGACACTCTCAAAGTGAAGAAGGAGAGAGGAAGAACTCGTTTATTTTGATGAAATAAGGGAGATAAGAGGAAGGGCCAAAATACAGCTACATCTCTAGAACCTGAAAAGTGAACTCCAGGAGAATTATGGCTGGTTTCCACGTGGTGTGGTGGCCTCGCTTCCGTTCCTGGCAGTGTAGGGGTCGCAAAGCCTGTGTGATACATCAGCAATTATCTCTTTTCACAGGATGACAGAATGCTGTGGGGTTGGAAGGGACCTCTGGAGATCATCTAGTCTAGCCCTCTGCCAAAGCAGGGCCACCCAGAGCAGGTCCCACAGGAACGTGTCCAGGTGGGGTTGGAATGTCTCCAGAGAAGGAGACTCCACCACCTCCTTGGGCAGCTTATACCAGTGCTCCTTGAGAAACTTCACTTCAAAAGCCCAATGAGGGACTCTTTGCCAGGAAGGGTAATGATAGGACAAGGGGAAACGGTTTTAAATTGGAAGAAAAAAGATTCAGATTAGATCTCAGGAAGAAATTTGTTACTCTGAGGGTGGTGAGACACTGGAACAGGTTGCCCAGGGAAGTGGTGGATGCCCCATCCCTGGAAGTGTTCAAGGCCAGGCTGGATGTGGCCTTGAGCAACCTGCTCTAGTGGGAGATGTCCCTGCCCATGGCAAGGGGGTTGGAACTCGATGATCTTTGAGGTCCCTTCCAACCCAAACCATTCTATGATTCTATGATTTGGTTGTTGGAGAAGGTTGGAGTCTGGTGGGTCCCTGGAGGTGGCTCCGGGTGCTTCTTAACCAGGGAAAGGCCTCGCAGTGAGAAGTAAATGACATTTTGGGGTTAAACCTTTAGTGAGACTTCAAGTTTATTATCGTGACCACTTTTAGTAGCATCTGGCTACTAAAAAAACCAGCCTCGATAACACGCTCCCTTAAAAAGCTGCGGGATGAACGCGGACCACAAGGACCTCTCCGTTAGGAGAAACATCGTGCGCCGTTGGGGGTTAGGGACAAACCATTCCAGAGAAAGAAATGCGCCGAGTGAGCTCTGAGCTTGACATTTTAATAAGGGAAATAGCTCATTTTAACTGTGGATAGGTTCTTTTCCCCTGAGGCTGATACTTATTTTTATTTTATTTTATTTTTTTTTCGTATAAAGGAAGCGGGAGAGCTATCGGCAGCTGCAGGCACCGCGTGTGACATTTTAAGGCAAAGTCCTGTAGAATGTAGCAGAAATAGAGTATTTGCTTAACGCTGTATTAATAAATATGTATTTACTCATACAATCTCTGATAAGGTCTTCAAAGGCATCATGAGTTACGGTGGTAGAACTCATGTGGGTAGGAGGTTGGTGTAAACTCATGCCTGTAGCTGGAGAAGGATGTATCTTTAGAAGAAATGGCCCAACCGTGTGGTTCTTGCTCCTGGTGGAAGTGGTGACCTGGCCAGGTGGGCTTTGCTTCTCGTCTCCCCATAGATGTTCTGCTGGTAGGGAAGGAATCAACCCTTGATGTACCTCAGATCCTCACCGTCGGCCTTCTCTGCTGGGTTTCAGACTGCATCTCAACCTACTTTGTCCACCCTCACATTAACTCTCCTTCTCTTCTCAGACCTTCCCTTTTCTCTTATTTTCCCTCGTGGGCTCTTCTCCCAAGGGAATAATGACAGGAGCAGTGGAGATGGCCTGAAGTTGGGGTAGGGGAGGTTTGGATTAGATATTGGGAAGAATGACTTTCCTGAGAGGGTGGTCAGGCACTGGAAGAGCCTGCCCAGGGAGGTGGTGGAGTCACCATCCGTGGAGGTATTGAAGAAGAGTGTAGACGTGGCACTTCAGGGCAACTCTAGTGCCTGAGATTGTGGGGGTTGAGGTTTTTTTGGTGTGTTTGGATGGTTGGACTTGAGATGTGGCACTTCAGGGCACGCTCTAGTGTAGGGGTTGAGGTTTTTTGGTGTGTTTGGATGGTTGGACTCGGGCTGAACCACCAGGGCCTATTTTTTCCTTTTGTTGTAATTCCATCTCATCTTGGACACCGTCCTCTTTAAAGGACTTCACATTTCAACAAATTGCTTCTCAGCCTGAACGAGAGAAAAAAAAAAAAAGAAGGCAAAAAATGACCAGATGCTTGTCTCTCTCCCCGAGGGACGAGCGCAGTGGTCGCCCCGTCAAGTTTGACATCCCTAATCAGGAGTTCAAGCCCTGGCAGTCGTTGAGAGGGAGATAATGCCGACTTGATGGTTTTGGCTGGGGACTGGATGGATGGTGTGAAGAATTAAGCCGGGGTGAAAGACCGGAGGGAGGTGATGGGAGATGAAAACAGAACGCGTTCGGTAGCGTAATTTGTTGTCAACGTGACGGCTCGGAGTTCACCGGGCGTTGGGAGTGGTGTCTTCTCAACCATGACAAGAGAAAATTCAGAGGAAGGAGGAAAAGAGGTTTAGCTGGTGGTGCTGGTGGAGGGCGGTCTGCTCTGCTGCTGTCACACAGCTCTGGTTTAACCCCTACTGAACCCTCAACCCGTTGGTGTGGGATATGTGAGAGGATGGATCTCAGCAGCTTTGCCAGTCCATAGCAAGGAACTTTCCCAAAGTGACCCTGTGGGTCCCCTTCTTGAGGTTCTTAGCTCTCATGACAGGGACCACCTCTGCCAGCGGGCAGCTAATTTCCTTTTTTATCCCATAATTAGAAACTAGGAGTGCTGTCACTTTTCCTGCTGATTTCCACAGGGATGGGCCCCTCTCCACAAAAAAAGACATTGAGGGGCTGGAGCTTGTCCAGAGAAGGGCAACGGAGCTGGTGAGGGGTCTGGAGCACGAGTCTTATGAGGAGAGGCTGAGGGAGCTGGGGGTGTTCAGCCTGGAGAAAAGGAGGCTGAGGGGAGACCTTCTCCCTCTCTCCAACTCCCTGAAAGGAGGGTGTAGCCAAGTGGGGTCTGTCTCTTCTCCCAAGGAACAGGCAATGGGACAAGAGGAAACGCCCTCAGGTTGTCCCAGGGGAGGTTTAGGATGGATATTGGGAAAAATATCTTCACTGAAGAGGTTAAACATTGGAAGAGGCTGCCCAGGGAAGTGGTGGAGTCACTATCCCTGGAGGTATTTAAAAGCTGGGCAGACATGGTGCTGAGGGACATGGGTTAGTGTTGGGTTGATGGTTGGACTTGATGATCTGAAAGGTCCCTTCCAGGTGATTTTGTGTTTCTATACAAAGCCAAGAGTAAAACTGGGCAGGTGGCTTCCCTTCCATTACTGACAACATCTTGGGACCACCCAAGATTCAAAGTCAAAGCTACGGTAAAGGTTTCATCTCTTCTACAGGTCGGGTCCATGATCGTGCAGCCTCGCTCACAAAGATTAGACACCATCAGAGGGACCAGTGTGTCCTGAGGTGTCAAACTTGGTTGCTACCCCTAAAGGGTCACCACATACAAGAGTATTGAGTCTGGCACAAATCAGCAGTAAAGATGTTGCCAATTATGAATTCAGCTGCATCTCATGGAAATCTCTTTCATCTCTGATCTATATGAGTTACAGGGACTTCCTTACAAAATTTCTGGCATTTCAATTTAGAGGTCATAGCTGATTTTCTTATCATTTAATATTAGTTATAAAATATCTGTAGTTTAATATATTAGCGTATCGTTAGCCGTAATCCTCTAAGACCTGCTGTTGAGCCAGAATCTGATTTAGCAAAGCTTTTCAGCTTTCACTTCCTCGTTCAGGCACTTAAAATCAGACGTGGCCCTCAGAGCCTTGTGGCAATCACTTCTGTGCCCTCCTAGTTGGAGAAAAACATCTCTGTTTCCAAAATCTGGCCAACCATGAGGGTCAACAGAAAGGAATTAGATGTGGTGTTGGGGGATATGGTGTAGGGGAGAACTTTAGAGTAGGGTAGATGGTTGGACTCGATGATTGATGAGTCTCTTCCAGCCTAGATGATTCTGTGAATTAGGCTCTTCCTGAGGCTGGATTACCTGATCCTAAAGGAGGTGAGCGGTTCTTCACTCTGTTGGCTGGAAAGAAGAACCTCAGATGATGATCAGGGCAGGTGGAGACATCTATGTTTTACGTGCTGAAAATTTAAGGTGCAAGAACGTTGCCAGGATTGTGCTAGTTTGTGGAGAACCCGGTTTTGGTTGTCACCCAGGGCAGTTGAGGACAACGGGGTTGGTGATGCTAGAGTTCCTCCAGCACCTCCTTTGCTGAAGATGAAGATACAGCGATTGGGATTGGCTCTGAACTGGAAAAAAACTCAGAATTTTAGATCCGTGGAGGGGATGCATGGGTTCCTGATGGGAAATGAGTGCTTGCAAGGAGAGGTGCAGGACCAGCTTGGGCTGTAGAACTTTGTCTGGAGGACAGGGTTGGTAAGAGGAGACCCTACGGCTCAGAAAGCTTTGCTCCCTGGAGAGCAGAGGACCCAGAAGGGGTATCTGGAACCTCGAAAACACACTGAACTGGTTCCTGAAAGCTACAAAAGGAGCGTATTTTCAAAAATCATTAAAAATGAAGCAAATTCCCTCTTTGACCTAACTCTTAGAGGCAGGTTCGCCGCGTGAGCAGGAGGATGTCTCATGGGGCAGGACACTGTGTTGGGCACGGGTTGACTTCCAAGATAACCTTCAGGAAGATGAGGAGAGAGAAACGGCTCTTCTTGCAGCGGGAGGCAGGAGTTTGCTGAATTTTTGGAGCCATGTGCTGGCAGGAGATACCCTGGACTTTGCCCTCGCTCTCTTTAGGGAAAACAAATCTTTCCAGGAGACTTCAAAACAGCTTGAGGAGAAGAAATGTCTTGGCAATCCATCAGAGAACATAATGCAGCACCTGAACACCTGACGGCGAGTCACTGAGAATTTCACAGCTCCATTTTATTCTGAAAGAAGGTCACTTTCATCAATTTAGAAAGCTGAGCAGACTCCCACGTGGCTTGATGTCCAGAAAAGTCCACCCTTTGTCCAGCTGGGACGTGGTTTCAACCCGCTTGCGTCAGAACAGAAAAGTTGGCAGGTTTTTTGTTGTTTATGAAGCTCAAGAGAAATACCACTTGTACCTTCATGGGATTTCCTGAAAGGAAACATTTCCTTAAAAAATGCCTGTCTGGAATTATAACAAGGATGAGTGAAAATGGAGGGATGTTGACCTTGAGAAGAGTGGCTTTGCTGAGACATCTCTCCCTGCTTGTGCTTGATAACTTTGAGAGGGTCTCGGCTGCTGAAGTTTGGGATCATCTAAAGGAGGAATGACCGACGTCCTTAAAAGTTTGGATAGTGCAGCAGACAAACCGTTTAATCCTATTTGTTACGGCAGATTTACTGTCCTTTGTTCAAGTTATGAAGTTGTTGGGAGAGGAGAGAGGAAGAACTCGTTTATTTTGATGAAATAAGGGAGATAAGAGGAAGGGCCAAAATAGAGCTGCATCTCTAGAACCTGAAAAGTGAACTCCAGGAGAATTATGGCTGGTTTCCATGTGGTGTGGTGGCCTTGCTTCCGTTTTTGGCAGTGTAGGGGTCGCAAAGCCTGTGTGATACATCAGCAATTATCTCTTTTCACAGAATGACAGAATGATAGGGGGTTGGAAGGGACCTCTGGAGATCATCTAGTCCAACCTCCTGCCAAAGCAGGGCCACCCAGAGCAGGTCGCACAGGAACGTGTCCATGCGGGGTTGGAATGTCTCCAGAGAAGGAGACTCCACCACCTCTCTGGGCAGCCTCTGCCAGGGCGTGTTGACAAACTTCACTTCAAAAGCCCAATGGTTTGGTGGTTGGAGAAGGTTGAAGTCTGGAGGGTCCCTGGGGGTGGCTCCGGGTGCTTCTTACCCAGGGAAAGGCCTCGCAGTGAGAAGTAAATGACATTTTGGGGTTAAACCTTTAGTGGGACTTCAAGTGTCAGGAGGATGGGGCCAGTCTTTTTTCAGTGGTGCCCAGGGACAGGACAAGAGGAAATGGGCACAAACTTGACCATAGGAAGTTCCATCTCAACATAAGGAGGAACTTCTTTCGTGTGAGGGTGGCCAAGCCCTGGCAGAAGCTGCCCAGAGAGGTGGTGGAGTCTCCTTCTCTGGAAGCATTCAAACCCCACCTGGAGACTTTCCTGTCCAACCTGCTCTGGGTGAACCTGTTTTGTCAGGGGGTTGGCGTAGATGATCTCCCGTAGATGATCCAACCCCGTGTGATTCTGTGATCCCTGGAGATAGCAGGTGGCGTGTGTGGTGACAGGGACACTGGTTGATGAAGGGTCACCATGCTAACACCAGTTAGGAACGAGGTGCTGGGATTTGATGGGAGCAGCGCGGTGAAGGTCGGTAAGAAGAAAAACAGGTAGGAAAGGAGAGAACTTCACTGCAGCTTCGTTTGACTCGCACCAATTTTCTAATTATGTTTAAAAGGCACTTAAGTAAGTGTGATGAAATTATGTGTTCTGATCTACTGCGGAGTTGGATGAATTCATAAAGGTGGATAAAATATTCCTTGTAACAAATGAAAGGGGAGTGGTAATTCTGGAGAACAAAATTACTTGAGAAGGAGGTAATTGCACATAATCTTCCACCGGATAATAGTACCTTAAACATGGTTATCGGGATGGAAAAGTCAGTAAAAGAAATGTTCAAGTTTTTGCACAGGTCTCTTGAGGTAGAAGGAACTAGGTCCTAGAAAAAATAGTTGTGTGTTAGATGGAACACTGCAGTCTTCTGCCTCCAATAATCCGTTGGGCTCAGCCCAACGTCATGGGGGTTTGAGGAGGAACAGCCCATTTGTTCGTACCAGGTGAGGTGTCCAGAGGAAATTATAGATGATGGAAAGCATCACTATAACTTTGAGAGGGTCTCGGCTGCTGAAGTTTGGGATCATCTAAAGGAGGAATGACCGACGTCCTTAAAAGTTTGGATAGTGCAGCAGACAAACCGTTTAATCCTATTTGTTACGGCAGATTTACTGTCCTTTGTTCAAGTTATGAAGTTGTTGGGAGAGGAGAGAGGAAGAACTCGTTTATTTTGATGAAATAAGGGAGATAAGAGGAAGGGCCAAAATAGAGCTGCATCTCTAGAACCTGAAAAGTGAACTCCAGGAGAAGTATGGCTGGTTTCCATGTGGTGTGGTGGCCTCGCTTCCGTTTTTGGCAGTGTAGGGGTCGCAAAGCCTGCGTGATAGATCAGCAATTATCTCTTTTCACAGGCTCCAGAGGTCCCTTCCAACTCTATGTGATTCTGTGAAGGAGCTCAAGGCCAAAATAAGAGAGATCCCATGCCAGGAGAAAGCAAAGGACTTGCCTGTTTTCTTCTTGGTTGCCGTAAGTTTGGCTCTGAAGTTGGAAGAAGTCCACAATTACACCTGCAGATGTTTCTCCAAGGCTTTGAAGGCCAAGAGGGCTTTTTCTTAGGGCAAGGTCTGCTCCTCAAGGGACTGGGAGAGCAGTGAAAACTCCCATCTCAGCGTGGCTCCAAGTTGTACGATTATCACCATATGTTGCTTTGTGTGTTCAAATCCAAAGGGTCTTGGCCACGTACCAGCAGAAGTCTTGGTTCTGTTTAAAAGAGAAGCCCATGTTTGCTCAGTTTGCTATTTTTTTGGACCCCAATCCATATTTAGAGGAGGTCCCATCTCAGCGTGGCTCCAAGTTGTACGATTATCACCATATGTTGCTTTGTGTGTTCAAATCCAAAGGGTCTTGGCCACGTACCAGCAGAAGTCTTGGTTCTGTTTAAAAGAGAAGCCCATGTTTGCTCAGTTTGCTATTTTTTTGGACCCAAATCCACATTTAGAGGAGGTTTTTTTGTTTTATTTGTAAAATTAGGCTTTTTTGAAGCGGGTTGTGAAGAGCTACTCAGAGCTTCACGCTGAGAACCAGGGTTGTTGTGAAGAGCTGAGGGATTACGGAATCGCACGTGGAAAGCAGAAGGGAGACAACTCCATCCCCGGCTACAAAAGCTCTCCTGGATGTGGTCCTTTCCCTTCCAATAAGGGCTGACTCTCCTTCAGCCTTCCCCATGATGGAGCAGATGCGACTTATCATGCAGTTATCTCACGGGGCATAATAATTTTTGGGAAGAGAAGGCAGAGCAAGGCAAGAGGAAAGTCCCTTTGTGCGTCTGTGGGGTTCCAGGGCATGGAGGTGTCTGACCACCAGGAAGAAGGTCTTAATTGCGGGTGGTGGTGGTGCTGAGAACGGAGAGAATCGTAGAATTGTACCATGGTTTGGGTTGGAAGGGACCTTGAAGATCACAGAATCAATCTTCTAGGTTGGAAGGGACCTTAAAGTTCATCTTGTCCAACTGTCAACCTAATTTTGACAAAAATAACCCCCCCCCCTTGCCCTGGGAAGGGATGTCTCCCACCAGACCAGGTTCCTCCAACCTGACCTTGGACACCTCAAGGGATGGGGCAGCCCCAGCTTCTCTGGGCAACCTGGGCCAGGCTCTCACCACCCTCCCACCAAATCTCTTCCTGAGATTTCATCTCAATCTCCCCTCTTTCAGTTAAAAGCTGTTCCCCCTCATCCTGTGGCTTCTCTTCCCGATCAAGAGTGTCTCCCCAGCTTTCCTGGAGCCCCTTGAGGGACTGGAAGGGGCTCTAAGGGGCTGTAAGGTCTCCCCAGGACCTGCTGTTCTCCAGGCTGGAGAACCCCAACTCTCTCATCCTGTCACAGAATCACAGAATCTTCTAGGTTGGAAGGGACCTTAAATTGCTCCTTGAGGGACTGGAAGGGGATGGAAGGGGCTGGAAGGTCTCCCTAGGACCTTCTCTTCTCCAGCCTGGAGAACCCCAACTCTCATCCTATCCTCCCAGCAGAGGTGCTCCATCCACGGCCCACCTCCTTGGCCTCCTCAGGCCTTGCTCCACCACCTCCATACCCTGCTATCGGTGGCCCCACAGCGGGTGTGTGTGAGGGGAGTCTCTCCCGCCATACTCCCCCCCCTCACAGCGGTGCTCGGCGTTTCTCCGAGCGGCCCCCAGAGGGCGCCCCCGTTCCCCCTTTCGGGCCGTTGCGGCGGCCCCTCCGCCGCCGAGCGCGGCCCCGGCGCGGCCCGGCCCTCCCGCTCCCGCCGCCCCCGCCCCATGGCCGCCGCCGCCGCCGCCGCTCGGAGGGCTGGGCAGGCTGCGGGCGGCAGCGCCCGCAAGGAGTGAAGGAACCGCCGCAAAACCCCATCCCTTCCCCTTCCCCGCGGTGCCTCCGACCGAGCCCTGCCGGGAAGGAACGGCCAGGCTCTCACCACCCTCCCACCAAATCTCTTCCTGAGATTTCATCTCAATCTCCCCTCTTTCAGTTAAAAGCTGTTCCCCCTCATCCTGTGGCTTCTCTTCCCGATCAAGAGTGTCTCCCCAGCTTTCCTGGAGCCCCTTGAGGGACTGGAAGGGGCTCTAAGGGGCTGTAAGGTCTCCCCAGGACCTGCTGTTCTCCAGGCTGGAGAACCCCAACTCTCTCATCCTGTCACAGAATCACAGAATCTTCTAGGTTGGAAGGGACCTTAAATTGCTCCTTGAGGGACTGGAAGGGGATGGAAGGGGCTGGAAGGTCTCCCTAGGACCTTCTCTTCTCCAGCCTGGAGAACCCCAACTCTCATCCTATCCTCCCAGCAGAGGTGCTCCATCCACGGCCCACCTCCTTGGCCTCCTCAGGCCTTGCTCCACCACCTCCATACCCTGCTATCGGTGGCCCCACAGCGGGTGTGTGTGAGGGGAGTCTCTCCCGCCATACTCCCCCCCCTCACAGCGGTGCTCGGCGTTTCTCCGAGCGGCCCCCAGAGGGCGCCCCCGTTCCCCCTTTCGGGCCGTTGCGGCGGCCCCTCCGCCGCCGAGCGCGGCCCCGGCGCGGCC
>NW_015091300.1:382668-388507 GCF_001431845.1 Calidris pugnax | reverse complement strand
GGGGGGGAAAAAAGGGGGAGGAGGGGGGGGAAGAAGGGGGTGGGGGGGGGGGGGAACTGTACGTGCATGTGTGGTTGCTGCCGGTGCTCAGGACCCCCAAGCTGGAGGTGTGCGTTGAAATATGGAGAATAGTCTTGGATGTTTTTGGGTACCAAAGCTGGTTTTTCTCTTCTTCGGGTTTACCCTGACGAGCCTTCATCCTCTGGTCTCCGGTAAGTCAGCTCTGCCTTATTTTTCCCTTGTTTTTTGGGGGGGGGTAGGAATTTTTCTCCGCATCCCAAAGCGCCGATGATCTTGTGCTGATGGACTTTTCTCCCCCCCATCACCCCTTTCCATGATTTGGATTTTTTTTTTTGGGGGTGATGGTGATGGTGAGGGGGGGGTGTTGTTGTTGTGTGAGCATCGCTTCAACCAGGGGGGGGAAAAGGGGGGGAAAGGGGGGTTTGAAGCACCTTACGCAGCCTTTGGAGAGAAAGGGAAAGCCCTGAAAAGGAGGAAATCCATGGAAAAAAAGAAAGGAGGAATGTGGCAGGAAGGTGGTGGGAGGTGTGGAAGGGTTAGTTCCCCCTTCTCTCCCGCACCTGATCCCGCTTCCCATCGGATCTAGTGGCTTTTGGGGTTCCCTGTGCTTGAAAAAAAGCCAAAGGAAAAGGGGTTTGCTTGGAATAAAAGCAAGGAGAGGAGTTGGGAAGGTGGAAAAAAAGCGGGGTTGATCCGCAAAAGCATCATCTTCCCAACTCGATTCTTCCGACCGGGCAACGTTTTGGAATGAAAAAATGGCAAAGCCGGTTGCGTGCGGAAGAGGGGGAGGGAGGAGGGGATGGAAGGGAGGGAATTGGCTCCCGGGGGCTACTCGTGCTGGTAGAAAGAGGTGGTTTCGGTGGTAGAAAGATCTCTTCTTCCCAAAAAAAAATGGGAAGAGGGATGGGAGCGGGAGGCAAGAAGTGTTAGGAAGTAAGAAAGTGCAGCTTTGGTTTGCAAGAGGCTCGGGGGGGGAGGGAGATGGGGGCGAGGAAAAATAGGCTTCTCTAGCGCTTGTTTGAATTTCTTCCTAAAGAAAACGGGGAGAAACCTTGGGAAGTGGGGAATTGGGGAGGGATGGAGGGGGGAGAGGCTGGATAATGCCCCAAAAAACCAAAAAAAAAGAGATGGGAGCCCCAGGGCTGTGCGACAGCCGAGGGGAGGAACAATGGGATGCGAGTCCCCGCGCACGCCGGGTTGCGCCGGGGAAAGTGCTGCATCCCAAGCCTTTGGTATTAAAAAAAAATGAAATAATAAATGAAATAAAAGAGGGAAAGAAATCCTCAGCGTCTCCCAGAGGTTCTCAGCTGGATGCAAATGGCAATTCCCCCCCTCCCTGCCCCCCCCCAACCCCGGAGGTGCTCTCCTGCCTTTTCCTCAAAGGGGAAATCTTTTGGATTGCGCTGATTTTTGGGGAGTTTGTAACTAAACCTGGGGATGCTCCTCAGGCAGAGCTGGAGGATTCCCTTCCCTGCGTCCCTCTGTCCCTATCATTGTCCTCTGCCATCGCTGGTGGGGAAGGTGGGACCCCGGGCAGAGGAGGCAGGATAATGACTAGGTGTCTCTCCTGCCTTTTCCACCTTAAAGGAGACATGGCAGGGATCCTCCTCGGTGAGAGATGATTGACTCGTAGGTTCCTCAGCTGCCAGAGGAGGGGATGGAGGAGAGAGAGGTTCCTCAGCTGCCGAGGAGGGGAGGATGCCCTGGGAGGGATGGGGGGGGTTGTGGCAGGGGCCAAACGTGTCACAAACCCATCGTTCCCCCCAGCATCCCCCCATTGTTTGGTGGTTTCCAGCTGGTTTCCAGCTGTGGGGTGGTGGTTGTGCGTTTCGCGCCCCGTCTACGATGACACAAGTGTTGATTGCACCCAATTTGGAAGGCAACAACCTTCGCTGGGCGCCCAGTTCCTCTGCAAACAGGCAAAGTTCTTCCCAACGTGGTAGCCCCGGGGGCCAGCATGAGTTGGTCCTTTCCTGAGCATCCCCGTAGCCACCTCCACACCCCCTCAGGTCAGCCCATAAAACCCAATAAAGCAGATTTTGCCCCTCTGGGGGTTTCTGCTCCCTCACGTTCTGGTGTTTCCACTCCATCCGTG
Organism: Calidris pugnax; assembly: GCF_001431845.1. NCBI lineage: Eukaryota > Metazoa > Chordata > Aves > Charadriiformes > Scolopacidae > Calidris > Calidris pugnax. The sequence continues at coordinate 386,391 of NW_015091300.1, read as the reverse complement.
GGCAGGAGGGCTGCTAACAAAGAGCTCCTGGAGATGCTGCACAATGGGACCTGCTCCTCTTTAGCTCTTTGCCCAAAACTCAGAGCTCCTGTGGATGTTCATCAGAACGTTCATCAGAAACTTTGGTACCCAAAGGGGGATGCCACGTGGGCAAGGAGTCACGCGTGAGGGGCAAAGCGTTTTGGGGGGATGAGATAAAAAAGTCAAGCCCAACGGACTTCTTGTGGTTAAAACCACGTGGATGGAAGGAGAGATGATGGGCAGAGTTTGCCATTTTGGAAGGAGACCATGAGGAACGTGTTCCTGCTAAAGGCAGCTGGAAATGATGCAGTGCTTGATCACGGTGATGCTCTCTGTTTGTTCTGTGTAGCTGTTAAAGTGACCACAAAAGACTTTCTCTTCTTTTTTTTGCTCCGTAGGTGGGAATTTAACTCCATGGGGGGATGTTGTTGTTGTGTGAGCATCGCTTCAACCAGGGGGGGGAAAAGGGGGGGAAAGGGGGGTTTGAAGCACCTTACGCAGCCTTTGGAGAGAAAGGGAAAGCCCTGAAAAGGAGGAAATCCATGGAAAAAAAGAAAGGAGGAATGTGGCAGGAAGGTGGTGGGAGGTGTGGAAGGGTTAGTTCCCCCTTCTCTCCCGCACCTGATCCTGCTTCCCATCGGATCTAGTGGCTTTTGGGGTTCCCTGTGCTTGAAAAAAGCCAAAGGAAAAGGGGTTTGCTTGGAATAAAAGCAAGGAGAGGAGTTGGGAAGGTGGAAAAAAAGCGGGGTTGATCCGCAAAAGCATCATCTTCCCAACTCGATTCTTCCGACCGGGCAACGTTTTGGAATGAAAAAATGGCAAAGCCGGTTGCGTGCGGAAGAGGGGGAGGGAGGAGGGGATGGAAGGGAGGGAATTGGCTCCCGGGGGCTACTCGTGCTGGTAGAAAGAGGTGGTTTCGGTGGTAGAAAGATCTCTTCTTCCCAAAAAAAAATGGGAAGAGGGATGGGAGCGGGAGGCAAGAAGTGTTAGGAAGTAAGAAAGTGCAGCTTTGATTTGCAAGAGGCTCACGGGGGGGGAGGGAGATGGGGGTGAGGAAAAATAGGCTTCTCCGGCGCTCGTTTGAATTTCTTGGCAAAGAAAATTGGGAGAAACCTTGGGAAGTGGGGAATTGGGGAGGGATGGAGGGGGGAGAGGCTGGATAATGCCCCAAAAAACCAAAAAAAAAGAGATGGGAGCCCCAGGGCTGTGCGACAGCCGAGGGGAGGAACAATGGGATGCGAGTCCCCGCGCACGCCGGGTTGCGCCGGGGAAAGTGCTGCATCCCAAGCCTTTGGTATTAAAAAAAAATGAAATAATAAATGAAATAAAAGAGGGAAAGAAATCCTCAGCGTCTCCCAGAGGTTCTCAGCTGGATGCAAATGGCAATTCCCCCCCTCCCTGCCCCCCCCCAACCCCGGAGGTGCTCTCCTGCCTTTTCCTCAAAGGGGAAATCTTTTGGATTGCGCTGATTTTTGGGGAGTTTGTAACTAAACCTGGGGATGCTCCTCAGGCAGAGCTGGAGGATTCCCTTCCCTGCGTCCCTCTGTCCCTATCATTGTCCTCTGCCATCGCTGGTGGGGAAGGTGGGACCCCGGGCAGAGGAGGCAGGATAATGACTAGGTGTCTCTCCTGCCTTTTCCACCTTAAAGGAGACATGGCAGGGATCCTCCTCGGTGAGAGATGATTGACTCGTAGGTTCCTCAGCTGCCAGAGGAGGGGATGGAGGAGAGAGAGGTTCCTCAGCTGCCGAGGAGGGGAGGATGCCCTGGGAGGGATGGGGGGGGTTGTGGCAGGGGCCAAACGTGTCACAAACCCATCGTTCCCCCCAGCATCCCCCCATTGTTTGGTGGTTTCCAGCTGGTTTCCAGCTGTGGGGTGGTGGTTGTGCGTTTCGCGCCCCGTCTACGATGACACAAGTGTTGATTGCACCCAATTTGGAAGGCAACAACCTTCGCTGGGCGCCCAGTTCCTCTGCAAACAGGCAAAGTTCTTCCCAACGTGGTAGCCCCGGGGGCCAGCATGAGTTGGTCCTTTCCTGAGCATCCCCGTAGCCACCTCCACACCCCCTCAGGTCAGCCCATAAAACCCAATAAAGCAGATTTTGCCCCTCTGGGGGTTTCTGCTCCCTCACGTTCTGGTGTTTCCACTCCATCCGTGGGCAGGAGGGCTGCTAACAAAGAGCTCCTGGAGATGCTGCACAATGGGACCTTCTCCTCTTTAGCTCTTTGCCCAAAACCCAGAGCTCCTGTGGATGTTCATCAGAACGTTCATCAGAAACTTTGGTACCCAAAGGGGGATGCCACGTGGGCAAGGAGTCACGCGTGAGGGGCAAAGCGTTTTGGGGGTTGAGATAAAAAAGTAAAACCCAACGGACTTCTTGTGGTTAAAACCACGTGGATGGAAGGAGAGATGATGGGCAGAGTTTGCCATTTTGGAAGGAGACCATGAGGAACGTGTTCCTGCTAAAGGCAGCTGGAAATGATGCAGTGCTTGATCACGGTGATGCTCTCTGTTTGTTCTGTGTAGCTGTTAAAGTGACCACAAAAGACTTTCTCTTCTTTTTTTTGCTCCGTAGGTGGGAATTTAACTCCATCTCAAAGAGGTTTTTTGGTGGTTTGTGGGTTTTGTTTTTTTTTATGAATGGCTTCTGTGTTTGGTGTCTTTGACTCCCGCTCGATCCGGGTGAGGAATTCGGCGGCGGTGCCGGCGTGTCAGAGCTCGGGTACGACTTCTGTGAGTGGTGCAGTATAAATCACTGCTGCCCTGTCACCAAAGCATCTCCCTTTCCCTTGTCCTCCACGTTCGGAGGCGTCTGAGCCTCCCCACGTATTTTGGGAGCGGGGTGACCTCCGGGCGTTCACCCCGGAGTGTTTTTTTAAAAATGGAAATGAGCTGGGGTTGAGGCTGAGGGATTTAAATTTGTAAAAAAAGCCAAAGGAAAAGGGGTTTGCTTGGAATAAAAGCAAGGAGAGGAGTTGGGAAGGTGGAAAAAAAGCGGGGTTGATCCGCAAAAGCATCATCTTCCCAACTCGATTCTTCCGACCGGGCAACGTTTTGGAATGAAAAAATGGCAAAGCCGGTTGCGTGCGGAAGAGGGGGAGGGAGGAGGGGATGGAAGGGAGGGAATTGGCTCCCGGGGGCTACTCGTGCTGGTAGAAAGAGGTGGTTTCGGTGGTAGAAAGATCTCTTCTTCCCAAAAAAAAATGGGAAGAGGGATGGGAGCGGGAGGCAAGAAGTGTTAGGAAGTAAGAAAGTGCAGCTTTGATTTGCAAGAGGCTCACGGGGGGGGAGGGAGATGGGGGCGAGGAAAAATAGGCTTCTCTAGCGCTTGTTTGAATTTCTTCCTAAAGAAAACGGGGAGAAACCTTGGGAAGTGGGGAATTGGGGAGGGATGGAGGGGGGAGAGGCTGGATAATGCCCCAAAAAACCAAAAAAAAAGAGATGGGAGCCCCAGGGCTGTGCGACAGCCGAGGGGAGGAACAATGGGATGCGAGTCCCCGCGCACGCCGGGTTGCGCCGGGGAAAGTGCTGCATCCCAAGCCTTTGGTATTAAAAAAAAATGAAATAATAAATGAAATAAAAGAGGGAAAGAAATCCTCAGCGTCTCCCAGAGGTTCTCAGCTGGATGCAAATGGCAATTCCCCCCCTCCCTGCCCCCCCCCCACCCCGGAGGTGCCCTCCCGCCTTTTCCTCAAAGGGGAA
>NW_015091300.1:369481-381374 GCF_001431845.1 Calidris pugnax | reverse complement strand
GACGTTTTGGAATTCGGATCTTCTTGGTTTAAGTCTTTTTTTCCTCACTTCCCCCCCCCCCATTTCTCCATCTCCGTATGGATACGGGACCAAAGCTGAGTTCAAACAAGAGTCAGGAATGTTTGTTTTTGGTAAGATTATGCCAAGTGTCGTGATGTCTGGATTTCACACTTGGTTCCTTTCTCCTTGTCCTACTCCCTTGTCTTTCCCTTAGGGTGAAGGGTCCTTTCCAGGGCCCAAGACGTGGCAGCCCCATCAGGATATTCTCCTCTTTGAGCCCATCTTTGATTACCTGTTTTCTGCTGGAACGCTAAGATTTTGGGGCAGGACTGTAAGGTTTTTGCTCTGCAGATTCACAGCAGGATCAGGGTCCTCAGCATCAAAATGATTAATAAATTAGGGAGGAAAACCCATGAGGCTGCTCGTTCTGGGTGCAACTCGCAATCCGGGTGCGGGGAAAGTGCTGCATCCCAAGCCTTTGGTATTAAAAAAAAATGAAATAATAAATGAAATAAAAGAGGGAAAGAAATCCTCAGCGTCTCCCAGAGGTTCTCAGCTGGATGCAAATGGCAATTCCCCCCCTCCCTGCCCCCCCCCAACCCCGGAGGTGCTCTCCTGCCTTTTCCTCAAAGGGGAAATCTTTTGGATTGCGCTGATTTTTGGGGAGTTTGTAACTAAACCTGGGGATGCTCCTCAGGCAGAGCTGGAGGATTCCCTTCCCTGCGTCCCTCTGTCCCTATCATTGTCCTCTGCCATCGCTGGTGGGGAAGGTGGGACCCCGGGCAGAGGAGGCAGGATAATGACTAGGTGTCTCTCCTGCCTTTTCCACCTTAAAGGAGACATGGCAGGGATCCTCCTCGGTGAGAGATGATTGACTCGTAGGTTCCTCAGCTGCCAGAGGAGGGGATGGAGGAGAGAGAGGTTCCTCAGCTGCCGAGGAGGGGAGGATGCCCTGGGAGGGATGGGGGGGGTTGTGGCAGGGGCCAAACGTGTCACAAACCCATCGTTCCCCCCAGCATCCCCCCATTGTTTCGTGGTTTCCAGCTGGTTTCCAGCTGTGGGGTGGTGGTTGTGCGTTTCGCGCCCCGTCTACGATGACACAAGTGTTGATTGCACCCAATTTGGAAGGCAACAACCTTCGCTGGGCGCCCAGTTCCTCTGCAAACAGGCAAAGTTCTTCCCAACGTGGTAGCCCCGGGGGCCAGCATGAGTTGGTCCTTTCCTGAGCATCCCCGTAGCCACCTCCACACCCCCTCAGGTCAGCCCATAAAACCCAATAAAGCAGATTTTGCCCCTCTGGGGGTTTCTGCTCCCTCACGTTCTGGTGTTTCCACTCCATCCGTGGGCAGGAGGGCTGCTAACAAAGAGCTCCTGGAGATGCTGCACAATGGGACCTGCTCCTCTTTAGCTCTTTGCCCAAAACTCAGAGCTCCTGTGGATGTTCATCAGAACGTTCATCAGAAACTTTGGTACCCAAAGGGGGATGCCACGTGGGCAAGGAGTCACGCGTGAGGGGCAAAGCGTTTTGGGGGGATGAGATAAAAAAGTCAAGCCCAACGGACTTCTTGTGGTTAAAACCACGTGGATGGAAGGAGAGATGATGGGCAGAGTTTGCCATTTTGGAAGGAGACCATGAGGAACGTGTTCCTGCTAAAGGCAGCTGGAAATGATGCAGTGCTTGATCACGGTGATGCTCTCTGTTTGTTCTGTGTAGCTGTTAAAGTGACCACAAAAGACTTTCTCTTCTTTTTTTTGCTCCGTAGGTGGGAATTTAACTCCATCTCAAAGAGGTTTTTTGGTGGTTTGTGGGTTTTGTTTTTTTTTATGAATGGCTTCTGTGTTTGGTGTCTTTGACTCCCGCTCGATCCGGGTGAGGAATTCGGCGGCGGTGCCGGCGTGTCAGAGCTCGGGTACGACTTCTGTGAGTGGTGCAGTATAAATCACTGCTGCCCTGTCACCAAAGCATCTCCCTTTCCCTTGTCCTCCACGTTCGGAGGCGTCTGAGCCTCCCCACGTATTTTGGGAGCGGGGTGACCTCCGGGCGTTCACCCCGGAGTGTTTTTTTAAAAATGGAAATGAGCTGGGGTTGAGGCTGAGGGATTTAAATTTGAGCAGTCGAGAGTTTGCTGAACGTTTTGGAATTCGGATCTTCTTGGTTTAGGTCTTTTTGTCCTCACTTCCCCCCCCCCCATTTCTCCATCTCCGTATGGATACGGGACCAAAGCTGAGTTCAAACAAGAGTCAGGAATGTTTGTTTTTGGTAAGATTATGCCAAGTGTCGTGATGTCTGGATTTCACACTTGGTTCCTTTCTCCTTGTCCTACTCCCTTGTCTTTCCCTTAGGGTGAAGGGTCCTTTCCAGGGCCCAAGACGTGGCAGCCCCATCAGGATATTCTCCTCTTTGAGCCCATCTTTGATTACCTGTTTTCTGCTGGAACGCTAAGATTTTGGGGCAGGACTGTAAGGTTTTTGCTCTGTGGATTCACAGCAGGATCAGGGTCCTCAGCATGAAGGGAGCCTACAGGAAGGCTGGGGAGAACCTGTTTAGAAAGGCCTGCAGTGACAGGACGAGGGGCAATGGCTTCAAGCTGGAGGGGAAGAGCTTTAGACTGGAGATGAGGAGAGGGTTCTTCCCTGTGAGGGTGGTGGAGCACTGGAACAGGTTGCCCAGGGAGGTGGTTGAGGCCCCATCCCTGGAGATATTCAAGGAGAGGCTCGACGAGGCCCTGGGCAACCTGGTCTAGTTGGGGGTGTCCCTGCTGACTGCAGGGGGGTCGGACTAGATGGCCTTTGGAGGTCCCTTCCGGCCTGGGCAATTCTATGATTCTATGAAGATGATGTTGGGAGGTGACTTCACCCTTGGCTTTTCACTGGAGCAGCCCGGATGGAGATGGAGGAACGAGCGCTACCTTCTCCAGACCCACTTGGGCTTTCCCTCCTCTGCCGAGGAAGCGGAGAACCTTCTTTTCCATCCCCCTGTCTCATGTTTTGACTGGCAAAAGGCTGGTGCTGGATGTGGGCTGGGGATTTCCCACCATCCTATAATAATCAGGGCTCTGCCTTGAGCTCGTCCCCGAAGCGCGTGTTGCCTGCGACGCTCGGCTTGGCCTTTTCTAACGGGAGGCTGCTGTCAATCCGGTGAGATGACAGCTCAAATAACTCGTTCGGAGTCACTCATCAGATGCTCAGCACATGGATTTTTCACCAGATGCTACCTTCTCCAGACCCACTTGGGCTTTCCCTCCTCTGCCGAGGAAGCGGAGAACCTTCTTTTCCATCCCCCTGTCTCATGTTTTGACTGGCAAAAGGCTGGTGCTGGATGTGGGCTGGGGATTTCCCACCATCCTATAATAATCAGGGCTCTGCCTTGAGCTCGTCCCCGAAGCGCGTGTTGCCTGCGACGCTCGGCTTGGCCTTTTCTAACGGGAGGCTGCTGTCAATCCGGTGAGATGACAGCTCAAATAACTCGTTCGGAGTCACTCATCAGATGCTCAGCACATGGATTTTCCACCAGATGTCCTTTAGAGGGCCAGGAGTGATTTTTTAAATTTTTTATTTATTTTTTTTTAAAACGTTATTTTGATGAGATAAACTAATGCCACAAAATTGAGCGTTTCCTCTGCGTCCACTTGTGATCCAGCTGCGAGGATGAAACTTGGCGATGGGTTTGCACCTCTGTTCTTGGTGGAAAAGGTTGTTGTGAAAGAATTTTGACCTTTCCTGGTATTTTAATGTCTTCTCAGACTAAAGCTCACCCATTCCCCTCCGTGTTGGACTAAGGGAAGGCGTCGTTTTCCCTAAAATCCAGTTTGTGGCTGGTTATGAGTGGTGTCCTCCAGGGCTTTGGTACTGGGACGGGTTCTTTTTAACATCTGGACGAGGGGATTGAGTGCACCTTCATCAAGTTCACAGAGGACACCAAGTTGGGTGGGAGTGTTGATCTGCTGGAGGGTAGAAAGGCATTGCAGAGGGATCTGGGCAGGCTGGATGGATGGGTCAAGGCCAACGGGATGAGGTTCAACAAGGCCAAGAGCCGAGGCCTGCACTTGGGTCACACCAACCCCATGGACACTAAAGGCTTTGGGGCAGACTGGTTGGAGCTGCCTGGTGGAAAAGGACCTGGGGGTGTTGGTCGCCTGTCGGCTGAACGTGAGCCAGCAGTGTGCCCAGGTGGCCAAGAAGGCCACCAGCATCCTGGCCTGTGTCAGGAACAGTGCGGTGAGTGGCGCTTGGGAGGTGTTCATCCCCCTGTCCTGGGCACTGTGAGGCCCCACCTCGAGTGCTGGGTCCAGTTTTGGGCCCCTCACCACAAAAAAGCCATTGAGGTGCTGGAGCGGGTCCAGAGAAGGGCAACGGAGCTGGTGAAGGGTCTGGAGCACAAGCCCTGTGAGGAGAGGCTGAGGGAGCTGGGGGTGTTCAGCCTGGAGAAAAGGAGGCTGAGGGGAGACCTTCTCGCTCTCTCCAACTCCCTGAAAGGAGGGTGTAGCCAGGGGGGGTCGGTCTCTTCTCCCAAGGAACAGGCGATGGGACAAGAGGAAACGGCCTCAAGTTGCACCAGAGGAGGTTTAGGATGGATATTGGGAAAAATGTCTTCATCAAAGAGGTTGTCAAACGATGGATATTGGGAAAAATGTCTTCATCAAAGGTGTTGTCAAACATTGGAAGAGGTCCTGGAGGTATTTAAAAGATGGGTTGACACAGTGCTTAGAGACATGGTTTAGTGATGGTTTCTATCAGAGTTAGGTTGATGGTTGGACTTCATGATCTTGAAGGTCTCTTCCAACCTGGACAATTGTATAATTCTAGGATTGGCTGTGCAGGTGTAGGGACGTTCAGACCCAAAGGTGACCCAGGAGCCCACAGGTAGTTTCTGGCCTCAGTTTTGCTGCAGCCAATCCCTTGCTTGATGCCATATTCAGAATTTAGTCACTTCGTGTAGGCAACGAAGCGGTCGAGAAAGAAGCTGACGTTCGGAGAGAGGGGACAGCGTCTTCAACGTGCCTAATTATCCCTTCTGCTGAAACACAGCGTGAGTCAGTGCAGCCTCTCTCTTTGTTGTAATACAAATAGAAGGGAATTTCTTCAAATGTTGGCCTTGCCTGGATAAAAAGTATCCTGACAAATTCCACCGAGGCTTTCATGATTAATTAACTAAAGGCTAAAAAAAAAAATTTAAAAAAAAAAATCCACTTGCTGTGTTCAAATTATCCCTTGGGTGAAACGTTGACCTAAATTTATTATTATTTTTTTTTTAATTTCCATTGGAATCTAAAATAAACACGTTGGCCCTGTCCTCCTTTCCCTTCCGTCCCTCTTTGCACAGCCTTGGTGCCTTGGGCTGGATGGAGTGAGATCGGTTCAGGAGGTAGCGCCCTGTCCTCCTTTCCCTTCCGTCCCTCTTCCTGCAGCCTTGGTGCCCTGGGCTGGATGGAGTGAGAAGATCGGTTCAGGAGGTAGGACCTGTGTCTACAGGGTGGTCCTCTGGAAAACATCTGCCACCAGGTGCTGTTCCTAGAGTCTCCAAACATCCATACTTTTAATTTGCCCAAGGCAATGGATGGCTTAAAAATTCATCTCCAAAAAAAAATAGGTGCCACGACGTTCTTCATCCAAGAAGGTTGGATGAAGAACGAGGTTGTGCCGAGGGAGAGCTGAGCTCAGGTGGGTTTTTTCAGGGAACTGGCTTCCCTACTGGTTTTTATGCCGTTTTCTATCCCCGAGGACCTGGTTCTGGTGCTCACTTTAAAGAATTCCTTCTCAGATGTTTGTTGTAGAGGTGGCTTAAAGCCTTCCTAGGTCGGGTCCTTGTGAAATAAATCTGCTTCACGTGTCCATTACCCATCTCCTCCTCCCCATCCCCTTCTGTAGGAACTTCACAGCCTGTTTTACCACTTCTGCTGTTGAAAAGCAGCAGTGGTGTCCTCTGCGAGAGTGAAGACCCTCAGGGAGTTGAGATTTGCTCCTTTGAATCTTCTGCTCAGCCTCCCGTAAGGAAAGGTCATCCTGTCCTTCTGCTCTGCCCTGGGGAGGTCCCATCTGGAGCACTGGGTCCAGTTCTGGGCTCCCCAGTTCCAGAAGGAGAGGGAACTGCTGGAGAGGGGACAGCAGAGGGATATAAAGATGATGAGGAGACTGGAGCATCTTCCTACAGAGATGATCAAGGGACTGGAGCATCTTTCTTAGGAGGCAAGGCTGAGGGACTTCTTGGGTCTTTTGAGTCTGGAGAAGAGAAGGCTGAGGGGGGATCTGGGCAATACTTATAGATACTTGAAGGGTGGGTGTCAGGAGGATGGGGCTGGTCTTTTTTCAGTGGTGCCCAGGGACAGGACAAGAGGAAATGGGCACAAACTTGACCATAGGAAGTTCCATCTCAACATGAGGAGGAACTTCTTTCCTGTGAGGGTGGCAGAGCCCTGGCAGAGGCTGCCCAGAGACTTGGTGGAGTCTCCTTCTCTTGAGACATCAAAACCAGGACACATTCCTGTGGGACCTGCTCTGGGTGGCCCTCTTTGGGAGGGGGTTGGACTAGATGATCTCCAGAGGTCCACTCCAACCCCATATCATTCCTTGATTCGATGTGAAAACCATCAAACCACGGAAAGCGATGACAGAAAGTGAAACCTTCCTGATTTCTGACAGTAAATTTCAGTGCTAAACCAAGAGTCTATTATCCCTGAAAGGAAACACGTCGGATAATTGTAAACTTAGCGGAATCGTTTCTTGCTGACAACGTTTCTCCATCTCAGCTTTGATGGGAAGGGCTACAGCTAAATTGGGTTGATGACAGAACGTCTCGCTGGAGAGTTTGGAGTTGCCTGTTCTAGGAAAGGGAAGAGAATTTTCAGAGAGTCATTTCTTCGCTGGTGATGCCAATATATCTGCTGTAATTTTGTAAATGCTCCCAAGTATTCATAATACGTCGCAAACGACGCTCAATTGCTGCCCCAAGTTGCAGCAAAATAGTGGTTGTCAAACAGAGGAGCTGAAGGAATAGTGTCTTCTTGGGAGTCGTGTTACTGGCTGAAAACTCCGTATCTTCTCCCCCTGCAAGGTTAAAACAGGGAGACTACTGATGTTTTGATGATTTTAATTACTTTTATGGTGCTGTAGGAACAAATTCGCTGGGTTGATCATGTTCATCCAGCCCATGGTGAAAATTTTCTGGGCTTGAGGGCTCAGAAGGTGCCTTTTCTCCCAACTTGGAAGGGTAGTTGGATGCTTAATGTGGTGCTGTGTTATGAGGGGCAGAATTTATCCAAATGGATAAATTGGGATGAGGATGTAGCCATGGGATGAGGATGCAACATGAGATGTGGATTTATCCAAATGGATAAATTGGGATGAGGATGCAACATGGAATGAGGATGCAACGTGGGATGAGGATGCAACGTGGGATGAGGATGTACTGAGAGATGAGGATGTAGCCATGGGATGGGGATGTACTGAGGGATGAGGATGTAGCCATGGGATGAGGCTGCAACATGGAATGAGGATGTACCGTGGGATGAGGATGCAACATGGGATGAGGATGTAACCATGGGATGAGGATGTAACCATGGGATGAGGATGTAACCATGGGATGAGGATGTACTGAGGGATGAGGATGTAGCCATGGGATGAGGATGTAGCCGTGGGATGAGGATGTAGCCATGGGATGAGGATGTACTGAGGGATGAGGATGTAGCCATGGGATGAGGATTTATCCAAATGGATAAATTGGGATGAGGATGTAGCCATGGGATGAGGATGTACTGAGGGATGAGGATGTACTGAGGGATGAGGATGTACTGAGGGATGAGGATGTAGCCATGGGATGAGGATGTAGCCATGGGATGAGGATGTAGCCATGGGATGAGGATGTAACCATGGGATGAGGATGCAACATGAGATGAGGATGTACCCGTGGGATGAGGATGTACTGAGGGATGAGGACGTAACCGTGGGATGAGGATGTAACCATGGGATGTAGCCATGGGATGAGGACATACTGTAGAAGGTAAAACCCGGGATGTGGATGGAGATCTTGATGAATTGCAGGGTTAGGACACTTTTCAGAGGTTCCTGAGCTAAGGTCAGCTCTTCCATCACCAGAAGAGCTCCGCAATGATTGACAGTCTCCTAGTTCATATATTTATCATTTCTATATAATAGTTTTACAAACTGGTGTCCACATTCCATACACCCTGTCAATCATCGGGGTCTTCAGACGTTGTGCTGACAGAGACTGTGTTTGTCCTGCCCGGGTGAGGAGCTCCATCTCTGCATTTCCAGGTTGCCTTCTCTTACTGCTTCCTTTTTTTTCCCTCTTTAATATCATAGCACCGTTTCTCTCTCCTATTTCTCAGATTTTTGTTTACTCCCACTGCGTACCTTCCATCATCTCCGCGGTCGCCCGCCGCTCCATCAAATCTCTGCAAGAACAGGCTGGTTTGGCAGAAATAACAGCCAGGTTACTCTTGGATTTGGGTGGTTTCTACAGCGAAAAATGAAGAAAATAGAGAGATTATAGCATTAGAAATCGATCTAAAGTGAAGTATGATTTCACAGTTCCCTTCTTGCTCTTGGGGACGTTGAGGAGAGAGAGATGGTCGTAGAAAAATAGCGGCACAAAGTTTGCTTCCTCTGCTTGGCAGGTCCAAAGGTGAAGCAACTGAGGAGAAGTCCTCACTTGAGCCCTTTGTATGAGACACTTGTGCACGTGCTCGAGTTCCTGCACCAGGATGGGGACAGATAATGTCACTAGAAGAGGAACAACGTGCTCATTTTGTCTTTTCTCCGTACGGATGGATATAATTCACCTATTTACTCGTGTCCATAACTTATGCCAAGAGTGGTTGCTCTTGGCGTAGCTGAAGACCAACCTCATAAATATGTGGTGGGAGCTTCTGACCAGCTATCAAGCTCTGAGAGCAGTAATTAGATGAAACATGACAGCTCGGGACAAGGTCAATTGATAGAATTGTGTAAAGTGTTTCTTTCTAAAGGCAGGACTCCCAAAACCTTGTCATTAGAAGCCGAGGGTCACTTCCCTAGGAGTGGAGTTGACTCAGGAGCATGGAGTGGGCTATCTTCTGGCTGGTAGGACTGGCCGGAATTGGAGGTTTCATCCTCATCTCATTTGGTGCAGAGTTCATGCAGGAACCTTCTTTCCCCTGAGCATCTCTCTGACACTCTTCCCCTCACCAGCCAAAGACTAAAAAGCATTTAAAAAGGGCTCTTTTGAGGATCTATCCACGATAATCCTTCTTTTTCCTCCTCTTAGAAGCATCAGGGGAAGAAGGCAGACACTGAAAAAGCCCCTGAGGGGCTTTCATCCATATTCCCTTCCTTTCCTTTTTCCTTCTCTGCCCTCTGGTGCTCGGAAGAAGAGGAAAAAAGCCCTTAAAACTTTCCCTCAGCTCTTCCCTGGGGCTGAAGACACTCAATAGACCGTTGAACGTGGTGGGACCCAAACGCACCAACCTGTTGACTGCTGAAGAACCCAGTGTGTTTTCTTGCTCGGGTTGAGGTTTTGATTGTTGTTGGCTTGGTCACGGGCGCAGATCCCAGGGAAGGACCGATGTTAATTCTCTGTAGGACTTTAATTAGTAATTATGGTTTTGGCTGGAGGTGGTGTGCTGATCTGTCTTCAGAATGGCTTGAAGAAGGGCCATGGAAGAGGGTCGTCCAGCAGAAGGTGGTGTGTATTTTAGGAGATGGGTGTAGATGACAATTCATGTATATAAATACGTATCTATATATTTCCCATGGTTGCGGTGATGTGGGATTTTCCCTTTTATTCATCAAATAATGCAAATTTCATACTCATTTGCCCAATGTCATGGCTCTTGTCTTTCTCTTACCCAAAAGGGGTGCGAGGAACGGCGGGAGGTGAGTTAAATAATTAACTGAATCTGACAGCTCTTGGTTTACCGTTCGTGATGAGTAGGGTAGATGGTTGGACTCGATGATCCCAAGGGTCTCTTCCAACCTCAATGATTCTATGATTCTATGAAAAAGGAGATGGTTTCGTACCTCTGGATGGTGTCAGAATGGCTTTTTTTAGGTGTCCACAGAGAGTTATTAAGATAGAAATTTTCCTTTCTGTGCCAGAGATGCCCAAAGGGGCTGGTATCTCCCTTGGTCCAAGCTCTGATAGGACATTCAGAAGTGGAAAGATGCTTAAAGGTATTAACACAGAAGATTTTTCAAGTGTTGTAGGGCTGAGGGTGTTGGCGGTGCCAAAATCCTGAGCTTTTAGATTTCTGGCTGGTTTTGCCACGAAGAGGATGCTGAGTTTTTGGGAATTCAATCCCCTGGGTCCTTTGGAAGAGCAAAGGTGTGTGTTAGAAGAAAATCCATTCGGGTGCTGGCGGAGACCGTTACGCGCGGCTCTTTGCCGTCATCTCCCTCTTGTGCAGAGTTCATGCATGAACTTTCTTCCCCCTGAGCATCTCTCTGACACTCTTCCCCTCACCAGCCAAAGACTAAAAAGCATTTAAAAAGGGCTCTTTTGAGGATCTATCCACGATAATCCTTCTTTTTCCTCCTCTTAGAAGCATCAGGGGAAGAAGGCAGACACTGAAAAAGCCCCTGAGGGGCTTTCATCCATATTCCCTTCCTTTCCTTTTTCCTTCTCTGCCCTCTGGTGCTCGGAAGAAGAGGAAAAAAGCCCTTAAAACTTTCCCTCAGCTCTTCCCTGGGGCTGAAGACACTCAATAGACCGTTGAACGTGGTGGGACCCAAACGCACCAACCTGTTGACTGCTGAAGAACCCGGTGTGTTTTCTTGCTCGGGTTGAGGTTTTGATTGTTGTTGGCTTGGTCACGGGTGCAGACCTCAGGAAAGGACCGATGTTAATTCTCTGTAGGACTTTAATTAGTAATTATGGTTTTGGCTGGAGTTGGTGTGCTGATCTACCTTGAGAATACCTTGAGCAAGGGCCGTGGAGGAAGGTGGTCCAGCAGAAGGGTGGTGTGTATTTTAGGAGATGGATGTAGATGACAATTCATATATATAAATACATATCTATATATTACCCATGGTTGCGGTGATGCGGGATTTTCCCTTTTATTCATCAAATCCTGCAAATTTCATACTCATTTTCCCAATGTCATGGCTCTTGTCTTTCTCTTACCCAAAAGGGGTGCGAGGAACGGCGGGAGGTGAGTTAAATAATTAACTGAATCTGACAGCTCTTGGTTTACTGTTCGTGATGAGTAGGGTAGATGGTTGGACTCGATGATCCCAAGGGTCTCTTCCAACCTCAATGATTCTATGATTCTATGAAAAAGGAGATGGTTTCGTACCTCTGGATGGTGTCAGAATGGCTTTTTTTTGGTGTCCACAGAGAATTATAAAGGCAGAAATTTTCCTTGTCTGTGCCAGAGATGCCCAAAGGGGCTGGTATCTCCCTTGGTCCAAGCTCTGATAGGACATTCAGAAGTGGAAAGATGCTTAAAGGTATTAAGACAGAAGATTTTTCAAGTGCTGTAGGACTGAGGGTGTTGATGGTGCCAAAATCCTGAGCTTTTAGATTTCTGGCTGGTTTTGCCACGAAGAGGATGCTGAGTTTTTGGGAATTCAATCCCCTGGGTCCTTTGGAAGAGCAAAGGTGTGTGTTAGAAGAAAATCCATTCGGGTTCTGGCAGAGACCGTTACGCGCGGCTCTTTGCTGTCATCTCCCTCTCGCCCAAACATTATTCCCTCTTTGTTTTCATTAAGCTGAAATAAAGGTCAGCTGGATGAAAGATTCAGGAGAAAAACTGGGTAAACAGCTGCATTTCCATACTGCCCACCCCATTCTCTTAAGCCGGCAGTAATGGAGAATAAATCAGATTTTTTGTTTTAATTTATTTCTTTAATCCATCACATTTTAATGATTTAAACAATTAAAAAAAAAAAAAAAAAAAAG
>NW_015091300.1:321641-368308 GCF_001431845.1 Calidris pugnax | reverse complement strand
GGTTGGACAAGATGATCTTTAAGGTCCCTTCCAACCTAGAAGATTCTGTGATTCTGTGTTGTGACTCACGTTGGTCCTCTTGTTGTGTCAGAACTCGCTGAACATCCCAGGAGCGACAAATACGTCTTCCAGTAACTACAAAACTTGGTAGCTTTCCAAAAGACACCAAGCCCATGAGGCTTGGGAGAAGCAGCTCAAATCCAAATAGTGGGAAACCCTAACAGAGTCCAAAGTGGCCTCTAAAGAGACCAAAGTGAACTCCGACTCCAAAGAGTCCACAGTGGGCTCCAAAGAGGACTCCAAAGAGTCCAATCAGAAGTGGAAAGATGCTTAAAGGTATTAAGACAGAAGATTTTTCAAGTGCTGTAGGACTGAGGGTGTTGATGGTGCCAAAATCCTGAGCTTTTAGATTTCTGGCTGGTTTTGCCACGAAGAGGATGCTGAGTTTTTGGGAATTCAATCCCCTGGGTCCTTTGGAAGAGCAAAGGTGTGTGTTAGAAGAAAATCCATTCGGGTTCTGGCAGAGACCGTTACGCGCGGCTCTTTATGGTGAGGGGTCTGGAGAATAAGTCTTATGAGGAGAGGCTGAGGGAACTGGGGTGATTCAGCCTGGAGAAGAGGAGGCTGAGGGGAGACCTTCTTGCTCTCTACAGCTCCCTGAAAGGAGGGTGTAGAGAGATGGGGGTCGGTCTCTTCTCCCAAGTCACAGGCGACAGGACAAGAGGAAATGGCCTCAAGTTACACCAGGGGAGGTTCAGGCTGGATATTAGGAAACATTTTTTCACTGAAAGGGTTCTCAGCCATTGGAATGGGCTGCCCAGGGAGGTGGTTGAGGCCCCATCCCTGGAGGTGTTCAAAAGACGGGTTGATGTAGTGCTGGGAGGTATGGTTTAGTGATGATGCTCCTTGTTTGTTGTGTGGGTGTCTATTTTTGTCAGTTAGGTTGACGGTTGGACAAGATGATCTTTAAGGTCCCTTCCAACCTAGAAGATTCTGTGATTCTGTGTTGTGACTCACGTTGGTCCTCTTGTTGTGTCAGAACTCGCTGAACATCCCAGGAGCGACAAATACGTCTTCCAGTAACTACAAAACTTGGTAGCTTTCCAAAAGACACCAAGCCCATGAGGCTTGGGAGAAGCAGCTCAAATCCAAATAGTGGGAAACCCTAACAGAGTCCAAAGTGGCCTCTAAAGAGACCAAAGTGAACTCCGACTCCAAAGAGTCCACAGTGGGCTCCAAAGAGGACTCCAAAGAGTCCAAAGTGGAGTCCAAAGTGGACTCCAACTCCGAAGAGTCCAAAGAGGATTCCGAAGAATCCAAAGAGGACTCCAGAGAGTCCACAGTGAGCTCTAAAGAGTCCAAAGAGGACTCCAAAGAGTCCACATTGGGCTCTAAAGAATCCAGAGAGTCCAAAGAGGATTCCAAAGAGTCCACAGTGGGCTCTAAAAAATCCAAAGGGGGCTCCAAAGTGGGCTCTAAATAATCCAAAGAGTCCAAAGTGGACTCCAAAGAATCCAAAGTGGGCTCTAAATAATCCAAAGAGTCCAAAGTGGACTCCAAAGAATCCAAAGTGGGCTCTAAAGAATCCAAAGAGTCCAAAGAGGACTCCAAGGAGTCCACAGTGGGCTCTAAAGAATCCAGAGAGTCCAAAGAGGACTCCAAAGAGTCCACAGTGGGCTCTAAAAAATCCAAAGGGGGCTCCAAAGTGGGCTCTAAAGAATTCAAAGAGTCCACAGTGGGCTCTAAAGAATCCAAAGTGGGCTCTAAAGAATCTAAAGAGTCCAAAGAGGACTCCAAAGAGTCCACAGTGGAGTCCAAAGTGGACTCCAACTCCGAAGAGTCCAAAGAGGACGCCAAAGAGTCCACAGTGGAGTCCAAAGTCGACTCCAACTCCGAAGAGTCCAAAGAGGGCTCCAAAGAGTCCAAAGTGGGCTCTAAATAATCCAAAGAGTCCAAAGTGGACTCCAAATATTCCGAAGAGGACTCCAGAGAGTCCACAGTGGGCTTTAAAGAATCCAGAGAGGGCTCCAAAGTGGGCTCTAAAGAATCCAAAGAGTCCAAAGAGGACTCCAAATAGTCCAAATTGGACTCCAAAGAGTCCAAAGAACCCAACGTGGCAGTTTCAGAGTGATGGATTTCCATTTTTTTTGGCCGAGTTGGAGATACTGGCTGTAGAAATCAAGCTGTTGCTCCTCAGGGAAGCAGTTTCAGAGTGATGGATTTCCATTTTTTTTTGGCCGAGTTGGAGATAAGGGTGGTAGAAATCAAGCGTTGCTCCTCAGGGAAGTGGGAAGAGAAGTGTAGACTCTTCCTTGGTTGTTTTAATTCGCTGCCCACCAGAGATGGACACCGACTGCCGCCGGTGGCAGCGAGACCTCTGGCTCTGGCAAGATGCTACAGTGACAATAGAGAGCAAACAAGATTATCCATCACCCACGAGACGGGGAGAGCTATACCCTCAGGGATATGTTCTAGCACAACCCTGGGCTATATTATACCATTCATTTTTTTTTGGAAAGTAATGCTCTTGACAGGTTTTAATGGGAAATTCCACTTACAAATCAATGGTGTGATTCAGTCCTGTATTTATTAACACATTCCTCAGATTGCAGATGAGTGAAACTACCTGAGTACAATTTAAATGGCCCTTAAATGTAGAGCGTGATAATATTTGAGCGTCCGATAATTTATCTGGCCAGGCTCTGTCTCAGGAAAGGAGATGGGTCTCTGAGCCTTAAGATGCCAAATACCTGAGAGCAATAATTATATTTCATTAGTTCTGATTGTTCCTGACATCTCCTACGTGGCCAGGAGTTGCCCCGTGTCACCCTTTGCCGGGCCGCGGGCTTTGTCGCTAAACGTTCTCTTCCCATCTGGGAGGGGAATGGCTCGTGTCAGAAATAAGTAAACCTTCAGACAAGGTCAGTCTGGGTCATTGCATGACTTCAAAAAAACCCCAAAAAGGTCAAAAAAAATTAATAATAATAGACCCAGACACTCCCGGAGTCGGCTATACCCTCAGGGATATGTTCTAGCACAACCCTGGGCTATATTATACCATTCATTTTTTTTTGGAAAGTAATGCTCTTGACAGGTTTTAATGGGAAATTCCACTTACAAATCAATGGTGTGATTCAGTCCTGTATTTATTAACACATTCCTCAGATTGCAGATGAGTGAAACTACCTGAGTACAATTTAAATGGCCCTTAAATGTAGAGCGTGATAATATTTGAGCGTCCGATAATTTATCTGGCCAGGCTCTGTCTCAGGAAAGGAGATGGGTCTCTGAGCCTTAAGATGCCAAATACCTGAGAGCAATAATTATATTTCATTAGTTCTGATTGTTCCTGACATCTCCTACGTGGCCAGGAGTTGCCCCGTGTCACCCTTTGCCGGGCCGCGGGCTTTGTCGCTAAACGTTCTCTTCCCATCTGGGAGGGGAATGGCTCGTGTCAGAAATGAGTAGACCTTTAGACAAGGTCAGTCTGGGTCATTGCATGACTTCAAAAAAAACCCCAAAAGGTCAAAAAAAAAAAATAATAATAGACCCAGACACTCCTGGAGTCCAGGGTTAATGTTTTCTCCGTCAGCTAAATGGAAGGTTTCCATCCCAAGTGCTTCTCCATGACCCAGCTGTAGAGCTGAAGGTCTTGTGGTCCTTCCCACTGATTCTGAGCCCAGTCCCCTTTGAGGCAGAGTGGGTTGTTTTTTTTTTTTTTTCCCTAATTTTCTATTAGGTTTTCAATCATACTGGTTCTGAACGTGCCCAGGTCAGTCTGGAGAGGAGGCTGAGGGGAGACCTCGTTGCCCTCTACAACTCCCTGAAGGGAGGGTGTAGGGAGGTGGGGTTTGGCATCTTCTCCCAAGGGAATAATGACAGGAGCAGAAGAAATGGTCTGAAGTTGGGGCAGGAGGGGTTTAGATGAGATATTGGGAAGAATGACTTTCCTGAGAGGGTGGTCAGGCACTGGAAGAGCCTGCCCAGGGAGGTGGTGGAGTCCCCATCCCTGGAGGGATTTAAGAAACGTGTAGATGTGGCACTTCAGGACATCCTGCTCTGGTGAGACCTCACCTGGAGTATTGTGTGCAGGTCTGGAGCCCTCAATAGAAGAAGGACATGGACCTGATGGAGAGGGTCCAGAGGAGGGCCACAAGGATGACCAGGGGGATGGAGCACCTCTGCTACGAGGACAGGCTGAGGGAGCTGGGGTTGTTCAGCCTGGAGAAGAGGAGGCTCCGGGGAGACCTAATAGCAGCCTTCCAGTACCTGAAGGGAGCCTACAGGAAGGCTGGGGAGAGCCTGTTTAGAAAGGCCTGTAGTGACAGGACGAGGGGAAATGGCTTCAAGCTGGAGGGGAGCAGCTTTAGACTGGAGATGAGGAGGGGGTTCTTCACTGTGAGGGTGGTGGAGCACTGGAACAGGCTGCCCAGGGAGGTGGTTGAGGCCCCATCCCTGGAGATATTCAAGGAGAGGCTCGACGAGGCCCTGGGCAACCTGGTCTAGTTGGGGGTGTCCCTGCTGACTGCGGGGGGGTCGGACTAGATGACCTTTGGAGGTCCCTTCCGGCCTGGGTGTTTCCATGATTCTATGATCCTCTAGTGCCCGAGATTGTTGGGTGATTTTTTTTTTCGTGTGTGCATGGTTGGACTCAATGATGCTCAAAAGTCCCTTCCAACCATGAAGATCTATGATTCTGTAAAATCTCATTTTCCCAAACTGCTCTGTGACGCCGCCGTGGCCTTCAAAGTGTCCCATTGCTGTTGTCCAAGCAGTTAAACGAGGATGAGGAGGTGGTTATCACCCTTAAAGGCTAAACGACTGCGAGCACCTCTGAAGGCTGCTAAAACCCGTTGAGATTCACGTAGTAAAAGGGTAGAGCACAACTGTAATGTATGAGGGTCATAAAATGCTGATCAACCCAACGCTGGTGAGCTCCAAAATGGGACTAGAGTTAGCCTGACAATAAATTAGATTTTAAAAGGCAATTGGGTGAATGGATGATGAAATTTTGGCCTCTTAGTATACAATCTGTCAGCGACTTGTCTGAATTTGTTTCTCGTTTTTTGTAGAATATTTCTTGATGGCGTATCCATTACTCTGTAATATATATAAAAAAAAAGCGAGCCGCTAACGGGTTTTGAAATCCATCCCTTAGGAACAGCCTGTTTGGCTCCAAAAGAAGTTGGTCTTTGAAAATTATTATTGGTAAACGTTTTCCCAGAAACCTTTGGCAAATAATTCCCAAAACTAGGACTGAAAAACCCCCACATGGTCAACTGGTGGGACTGGAAGGGCAAATTCCATGTACTAGAAGGGAATTTTCCCCTAAAATGGGGAAAATTTTCCCCTAAAATGGGGAAAATTGGCCAGGAACTGGTGTTCTCCCCTTCCCCGTAGAGTGGGATCTGCTGGGCTTTCAGCGTCTTTTACCCCATTCTGCAACACCAGTATCCCCACGGCTCTTCTGGTAGATGCAGTTTCTGGTCTTTATGGAGGTTTGAAGAAGTTGCCTGCAAGTATTTTGGGTGTTCGTGGCATGTGGTGAAGCTCTGTGGACCTTTGTAGAGCAGGTGTCCCTTGTGTAGCTCTTCTGCGGAGTGGGCTGGATGAACCTGGTTGTCCCCTCCCATCCAAAGTCCCATGTGGGGCTGCACAACGGACACTACTTCCTTCTACATGGTTGTTCCAAGGCCAGGTTGGACGGAGCTTTGAGCAACGTGGTCTAGTGGGAGGTGACCCTGCTCATGGAAGGAACTGGAACTGGATGATCTTTAAGGTTCCTTCCAACCCAACCCATTCTACGATTCTATGAAATTGGAGCCCCACCTGCTGGGGTGGGAAATAATATCTTTGAACTTTGCGTTGCTGGAAGCTTGTCATAGTAACGTGGGATAATCTGTGGAGAAAAATAGTCACCTCCAGGTGGTGAAACATCTGACCTGCCTTTATGGAGGTTTGAAGAAGTTGCCTGCAAGTATTTTGGGTGTTCGTGGCATGTGGTGAAGCTCTGTGGACCTTTGTAGAGCAGGTGTCCCTTGTGTAGCTCTTCTGCGGAGTGGGCTGGATGAACCTGGTTGTCCCCTCCCATCCAAAGTCCCATGTGGGGCTGCACAACGGACACTACTTCCTTCTACATGTTTGTTCCAAGGCCAGGTTGGACGGAGCTTTGAGCAACGTGGTCTAGTGGGAGGTGACCCTGCCCATGGAAGGAACTGGAACTGGATGATCTTTGAGGTCCTTTCCAACCCAACCCATTCTACGATTCTATGAAATTGGAGCCCCACCTGCTGTGGTTGGGAAATAATATCTTTGAACTTTGCGTTGCTGGAAGCTTGTCATGGTAACGTGTGATAATCTGTGGAGCAAAATAGTCACCTCCAGGTGGTGAATCATCTGACCTGCCTTTATGGAGGTTTGAAGAAGTTGCCTGCAAGTATTTTGGGTGTTCGTCGCATGTGGTGAAGCTCTGTGGACCTTTCTGGAGCAGGTGTCCCTTGTGTAGCTCTTCTGCGGAGTGGGCTGGGTGAACCTGGTTGTCCCCTCCCATCCAAAGCCCCATGTGGGGCTACACAACAGACACTACTTCCCTCTACATGTTGTTCCAAGGCCAGGTTGGACGGAGCTTTGAGCAACGTGGTCTAGTGGGAGGTGACCCTGCTCATGGAAGGAACTGGAACTGGATGATCTTTAAGGTTCCTTCCAACCCAACCCATTCTACGATTCTATGAAATTGGAGCCCCACCTGCTGGGGTGGGAAATAATATCTTTGAACTTCGCGTTGCTGGAAGCTTGTCATAGTAACGTGGGATAATCTGTGGAGAAAAATAGTCACCTCCAGGTGGTGAATCATCTGACCTGCCTTTATGGAGGTTTGAAGAAGTTGCCTGCAAGTATTTTGGGTGTTCGTCGCATGTGGTGAAGCTCTGTGGACCTTTCTGGAGCAGGTGTCCCTTGTGTAGCTCTTCTGCGGAGTGGGCTGGGTGAACCTGGTTGTCCCCTCCCATCCAAAGCCCCATGTGGGGCTACACAACAGACACTACTTCCCTCTACGTGTTGTTCCAAGGCCAGGTTGGACGGAGCTTTGAGCAACGTGGTCTAGTGGGAGGTGACCCTGCTCATGGAAGGAACTGGAACTGGATGATCTTTAAGGTTCCTTCCAACCCAACCCATTCTACGATTCTATGAAATTGGAGCCCCACCTGCTGGGGTGGGAAATAATATCTTTGAACTTCGCGTTGCTGGAAGCTTGTCATAGTAACGTGGGATAATCTGTGGAGAAAAATAGTCACCTCCAGGTGGTGAAACATCTGACCTGCCTTTATGGAGGTTTGAAGAAGTTGCCTGCAAGTATTTTGGGTGTTCGTGGCATGTGGTGAAGCTCTGTGGACCTTTGTAGAGCAGGTGTCCCTTGTGTAGCTCTTCTGCGGAGTGGTCTAGATGGACCTGGTTGTCCCCTCCCATCCAAAGTCCCATGTGGGGCTACACAACAGACACTACTTCCCTCTACGTGTTGTTCCAAGGCCAGGTTGGACGGAGCTTTGAGCAACGTGGTCTAGTGGGAGGTGACCCTGCCCATGGAAGGAACTGGAACTGGATGATCTTTGAGGTCCTTTCCAACCCAACCCATTCTACGATTCTCCTAGGCTAAACTCCTCGTTTTAGGGAGTGAATCAAGGAATTCCCTTGGGTTTTTTGTACTGAAAGGCTTTGGAAGTGGCCCATAATAAGAGATTATTTATTTTAATCTTTTGGTAACAAATGAAACGTAAAATGCTTTCTGTAGAACTGGAGCAAGGCCTATTTGTTGTTCAACCTGGAGAAGAGAAGGCTCCAAGGAGACCTTAGAACCCCTTCCAGACCCTCAAGCGGCTCCAGGAAAGGTGGAGAGGGATCTTGATCAAGGAGGGGAGCCAAAGGACGAGGGGAAAGGGTTTTAAACCAAAAGAGGGGAGATTTAGCTAAAATATTGGGGTTTTAAACCAAAAGAGGGGAGATTTAGATAAAATATTGAGAAGAAATTGTTTGCTGTGAAGATGGTGAGACCCTGGCCCAGGTTGCCCCATCCCTGGAGGGGTTCAAGGCCAGGTTGGACGGGGCTTTGAGTCTGGTGGGAGGTGTTAATGAATTATTTTTACCTTATAGGTTGTGATTTAACATTTTAAAAATAGAAGCTGAAAAGATTTGACTTGAACTGAAGGTTTTGATTATTATAGGGGTTAAATAATCATAATATCATTTAGTCTTCTCAGAATCAGAAGTTTGACGCCAGATGAAACACATTGGAGCTCTGTTTTTCCACCAAACAGAGATGCTGCTGTTGGGAATTGAAATAATAGCGCGCGTCGAAAGCCGTAGAGGTGGAAATCTCCTCCCCCCCCCTCGAGAGAATTAGAAAATTTCACATAGTTTTGATCTATGGTGGAAATTAAACCCTTAACGTGGTGTGCTACGTCTTCATTAAAAGAGGAGACAGTAATCATGAGACCGTGGAGCGTGATGATGAGGGCTTTTCTGTCCTTCTTCTTTTGTTGCTGTGGGTGGGGGTTTTTTTAATTACGACTGCCGAATATTGGTTCTACACTCATCCAAAAATCTGACTTTGTGAGCTAAGTTTAATCAAAAAAAGCAAACACACCTTTTCCCTGAACGATGTGTGGCTTTATTAAAATATTACCTCTCCCTCATCAATGCGGGGATTCATTAAAAACAACTTTTTATGTAGAAATGGAATGTCTTCTCCTGTAAATTGTAATTATTAACAGTACCCAGGGACGGATTTTAGGGGGATAAATGAGAAGTATGACTTCATGCCAACTTTTTTGGCCCCCCTGGGGTTTTCCCATTTTCACTTCCAAACGGCGCTAAACGATGCGGGCTGCGGACAATTAATGTGTTTTTAATGAACAATTAGAAAATTGCTTTGGGATGAAATTACTGGGAGGTAAACTTCGACTTTTCAACAAAAAAAAATTGCCCTCTGTGTTTTTGCATGTGCCAAACTTTTCCTGTCAGAGTTTTTATTGGCTTTGCAGCCTCTTTGTGTGTTTTTCCTTAAGTCAGGACCTCTGTAAAATCTGCTTCTTGTGTGAGATATGAAAAAAAAACTCGTTGGTGTTTTGAGGGTTTTCATATCGGAGCAGAATTTGGGCACAAGCTGGAGAAAATAACCTTGAAAAAGCAGAATGGGTTGTTCTCCTCCTGGTCCTGCAGATCAGTAGCCACCTTGACCCAAAGCGGTCGCGTGCGTAGAGGTGGTGGGACAGGAATGGGGTGCAAGAGGCATGAATTCCTCACCATGATCTCAGGAGAAGCTGGATTTGGGATTAGGAGCAGGGCTTTAGGCTTGATAGACACCCCCAGAGATTTCAGCTTCTGTTTACCACGGATTTATTCTGTTGGATAGAATTAGATGCCAACCGACTTCTTGTTTTTTTGGAGAAATCAGAATAATTGTCTCACACCTGGGTTTCACTTGATAGGAGAAAAGAAGGTCAAGATGGAGAGGGGAAGGAGAAATATTGACTTGTCATGCATTAACCCTAAGCTTTACATATGTAATTTGGCCTCTATGTTTTGCGATGACTCGCAAGAAGGTTGGGTTGGAGCCAAGATGGACATCGGTGATGGGTGGGTTTCGTGTGTTCTGTAGGAACGTGCTGTAGAAAGTCTACGTTTCCACCAGGTTTGGCTTTGAGTAATTAAAAGGACAGAATAATTGATCGGCCACGTTTCTATTTCTGGGTTGCTCATTCATTTCCAGTGAAGTCCTGTAAATGGGCAATCAATATGGGAGTAAAGGTACATGACGTCACCTTCTGGAACTGAGGGTTTCTCTTCCTTTATTGGGTCATTTTTTTGTGAAGTCAAAGGATGGGGAATGGATGGGCTGAACGTCTGCTGGGACCAGACCTTCTAGAAAATATCCTCTCTTGGCGTGAAGCCCTGTCGACGGGCTGGGATCTTTCCAGAAATGATGAAAAGTCCTTTGGCACGCTTTCTTGGAAGGATCTCTCAAGTGAAGCGCAGAGCACGTTGTCCAGATGGGTTTCATCTTAACTGTTGAGCTCAGAGGTCCTTTTTTGATCAAAGAGGTTTAAGCTGCTGGGGAAATGGGGTGTTTCAGAGCCACGGATGGTGATGAAGAGCTCCTCAAGGAAAGGCAGCAGTGTCTATCTGCTCCTGGGAACCAGTAGGAGACCCCAAATTGAGACACCAAGTCAGGCTCTAAGACTTTGGCTGCTGCCAGATGTGTCTATATGGGAGAAGAGCTTGAATATCATCCTAGATGAGGGCTTCCAGCTCTTGCTTGTCCTCTGCTTTGCAGAAGACCTGGTTTTGGTTCCTGCTGTTGCGGTCCCACCACCACCACCACCAGTTTATTCAGGCAGACGTTTGTTGTGCTTCTTTACAAAGTTATTCATGGCAACAGCACTATCCAAAATCCTTCAAACAAGCCAATTTTAAACTTTTTTAAAAACCAGGATGACGTGATCCTGTCCAGGCCCGGCCGGAGCACGGTAAAAAGTCATCTGTTGGTTCTTGTGCTCTCAAGTCATGAGCAATGGGGGTTCCTTCACCTTCATGTGGAGGATTTGCTGGGCTGTTGGTATTAGAAATGAAATGAGGTCAGACCTGGTTAATCTCCAATTTCTTTAGCCATATGCTTGGGTGACCAGAAGCAGCAGAGATGGTGAAGATGATCCCTGGCCAGGACTGACCTCATGGGGCTGAAGAAGCACCACGTTTACACCAGTTGGGTTGATGGAAACGGAGCAGAGTCTTCCCTGCTCTATTATTGAATAAAGCAGGAAGGTTACGGGTGTTTGGGGGGGTCAAGGCCTCTTCTGCATTTGGTGACTTGGGGACTTTGATGGCTTTGGGGTTATATCAAAGGCAGGAGCTTGTTGAGGCTCTGAAGGACACGGTCGCTCACACTGGTTCTGCCCCAGGGTGACTTTTCATAGTATTTATGTTCCTTTTCTCCAGGGAAAAAAAACAGCAGGAAGAACAGCAAAAACTGAATAATAAACATCATCTCCATTTACTGTAAAAAACCTCTTCTTGCAGAAACCTGAATTTCTTTTAAGGCCAAAACTACTCAGACAGAAAAGTCCACGGAAGAAGGAAAGAGAGATTTAGTTGGCTTTTTTAAGCCAACTGGTGGGATAGATTTTCCAGCAGGAGTATTTTCCACCCCGTGGAGATGGGCAGGAGGTTCAGTAAGTGTCTGGTTTTTCCTTGTTTCATCTTTCTTCGGCTCCGAAATTGGGTCGATCCCGTGGCGTTTATCGGAGATGGCGTTAATTGGGCGGATCTGAGAGAATCTGATTGTGTAACGGTGGAAGCTCTTCCAGAAAGACTTACCCAGGCTTTTATTTCAAAGTGAGGTGTTGCAGGAGATGCTCAGAAAAAAAGGGAAAGAATTGCATAAAGAAGAAAGACAGAAACGGGAGGAGAGGGTTGGATGTCCAAATGAAACGCCGGAATTTTTAACGTGAAAGAACCAAAAAACCCAAAAATTAATTATTTGCACATCTCTAATAGATCTCAGTGATGGAGCTTTTCTCTCCCCTACCCCACACGTGGGTGTGTGCACTCCATAGAGCTCTGTATCTCTTTTCTGTAGAATTAAGTTGGATTCTTAACGAACTTGGCTCCTTGAAAGTCATAGTTCAACTTTTTTTGCTTGAAACTTAAAGTTTCGATTAGTTGGAGGTTTTTCCGGTTGAAAACAAGTGCTCAAAGCTGTTTGTCTCGCGTCTCAATGTCTGGTAATTGCACGCAGATTGAAAAGATTTTATGCAAATTCTGTTCTAAAAATTAATCGCCCTCCACGAGAAGCCAAAACAGGATGTTTTTGAAGAGATTTGTTTTGAATCTTCAGGCGTTGTGCGTCCTGGGCGGCCGTGATAGATGAGCTGGGGGCTCTTGCTGTGACATCCATGTTTGATGGATGCTCATACACATATCTGATGCCTAATAACAAACTAAAGAGGAAAAAGTTTGGAATGGGACTTCCAGGAACGAGCAGGTCCCGTAGGAGAGTAGGGATGGGGGGGTGTGAGTTGACAATCAGTCCCTTGTGCTGCTTAAGTCAATTAAAAGCCGGGACTGATGGACATCTACGTCCTGTTTGTCCATACGGGGAACGGGTTTCTAGAGGAGCAGTAGATTTTGCACATGAAAATTGGGGTCCCCTCAGTGAGTTTGGCGATGACACAAAAGTGGGAGGAGCAGGAGACACACCAGAAGGTTGTGCCACCGTTCAGTGAGAATTGGACAGGCTGGAGAGGAACCTAATGAAGTTCAAGGAGGACAAGTGTAGGGTGCTGCACCTGGGGAGGAATAAACCCATGGACCAGGACAGGTTGGGGGTTGACCCGCTGGAGAGCAGCTCTGTGGAAAAAACCTGGGAGTCCTGGTGGACAGTAGGATGCCCATGAGCCAGCAATGGGCCCTTGTGGCCAAGAGGGCCAATGGCATCCTGGGGATTAAGAGTGTGGACAACAGGTGGAGGGAGGTCATCCTGCCCCTCTGCTCTGCTCTGGGGAGGCCCCATCTGGAGCACTGGGTCCAGTTCTGGGCTCCCCAGTTCCAGAAGGACAGGGAACTGCTGGAGAGGGGACAGCAGAGGGCTATGAAGATGCTGAGGGGTCTGGAGCATCTCTCTGCTGAGGAAAGGCTGAGGGACTTGGGTCTTTTGGGTCTGGAGAAGAGAAGACTGAGGGGGAACCTCATCAATGCTGAACGATATCTAAAGGGCAGGTGTCAATAAATTCCGTCTTTTGAGTCTGGAGAAGAGCAGACTGAGAGGGAACGTCATCAATGCTGAACAATATCTAAAGGGCAGGTGCAAAAAAATTGGATTGGGTTTTCTTCCAAGGATGGGAGAAGATCAAGTTTTGGAAGGAGCTTCTCATACCTGAGCTGGACAGGTACCAATCCCTGGTTTGTGGAGATCTCTTGATCCAACTGTTCATTTTCTGTGGGTCTGAGGCCGGTTTGGGGAAGGGAAGGTTGCATCTGTGGGGTTTGTCTTTGAGAAATGTTGATGTTCTTGAGAAGATGAAGGAGCCTTTTGAACGTTCTCTTTCGGTTTACTGGAATGCTTTGGCTTTTTTTTCAGCTTGGTTATTGAAGGCTTCTTTTAGAGGTCCTTTAGAAGGTCTTTTAGGAAATCAAGTGTATATAATTATCCCCGCCTTACTTTTCTCAACGAGTATTTGCTGTCCTCTCTTGCAAAGTTGTGCCTCAGCCAGATGACATGGACGAGACACCGAACTATTTAAGGACCCAGGTGCTGGGTGTTCCCCCAGCCCAGTGCTCAGCTCCAGTTTGGAAGTAGCGTGGTCTTCACCCCCGGGGATGTGGAGGGATGAGGACACCTCTGTGCATTTCTGGGAATGGCCTCAGTTTCCCCATGAGTGTCATTTCTTTCAGTGGCTGCTGGGTTTTTATGTAGCTTATGATGGTCCAGAGTCACCAAGCCTAGTTTGTGGTGTCTACCTGCTTCTGGTGTCTACCTCATTTGACCTACCCCTAAATGCTAAGTGTCCAGAGAATCACAGAACGGTTTGGGTTGGAAGGGACCTTAAAGATCATCTCATTCCAATCCCCTGCCCTGGGCAGGGACACATCCCACCAGACCAGGTTGCTCGAAGACCCATCCAGCCTGGCCTCGAACCCCTCCAGGGATGGGGCAGCCACAGCTTCTCTGGGCAACCTGGGCCAGGCTCTCACCCCCCTCACACCAAACAAGTTCTTCCCCACATCTCATCTCCATCTCCCCTCTTTCATTGTCCAACCCTTCCCCGTTCTCCTATGGCTCCCCTCCCTGATCCAGAGTCTCTCCCCAGCTTTCCTGGGGAATGGAAGGGGCTCTGCGGTCTCCCCAGGAGCGTTCTCTTCTCCAGGCTGAACCCCCCCAACTCTTTCATCCTGTCCTCACAGCAGAGGGGCTTTGGCCCTCAGAAATTCTCCATACCCTCCTCTGGATTTGCTCCGACAGGTCCATGTTCTTCCTATGCTCAGGGCTCCAGAGCTGGACGCCGTAGTCCAGGTTCTTCTAAAGCAAATGCCTAAGTTCCTAAGCTCTTTAGTGACTGGAGAAAATGAGGTTACTTTAAAGATCTCCAGAGGAAAATCCTGTCAAGTTAGTGCCAGGATCTAGGCAGGCAGACTGGCCCCGGGGGGTCTTGAAAGGCTTCAAGCTGTTGACCGCTTCAGTAGGCACCAACATTCAGACGCGTGGCAGAAACCAAATTAGAGGGACTGGATTTCCCCAGCAGACCCTCTTCTCCCTCCTAAACTGTTGATGAAGGAAGAGGGACCCCTCCAGGACTCAGAGGGACTGGATTTCCCCAGCAGACCCTCTCTTCTCCCTCCTAAACTGTTGGTGAAGGAAGAGGGACCTCACCAGGACTTGCTAACGATCTGTGAGAAGGTCAGGGCTGGTGACCTGGCACCTCCACTGGTGCTGGAGAGGTTCTCCCAGTGCTGGGAGAACCATGAGGTGGTGGTGAAACATCTCACAAGCCGTTTAATGGAAGCCAACAGGATATAATGGCCAAGGCAGAGGATGTGAATTACTCTCTTAATTACTGCCATACGGTTGGGTAAGAATTAGGGAATGTCTATACCTTAAATAGACCCTGTGAACGTCCTGATGGTTGGTGGCCCTTCGTAGGTGATTACATCTCACAGGGAAGGTCTGAGGGTTTAGCAATAAATTGCTCTTCCCTAAGCAGGACCTTGATTGCGGTGATGGACAGGCGGGTGCGGAGACTGGAAATCAATAGATTCCGACAGGAATCGTTAGTTTGCAGGCGGTGGAGACCCAGATCTGTACAACTCAGTCACTCAGAGCTCACGTGGCTTCAAGGAGACACATTTCACACAATCCCAGAATGATACGGGGTTGGAAGGAGCCTCTGGAGATCATCTCCTCCAACCCCCTGCCAAAGCAGGGCCACCCACAGCAGGTCCCACAGGAACGTGTCCAGGCAGGGTTGGAATGTCTCCAGAGAAGGAGACTCCAAGATTTCCAGACAAGAACGGCAGGATGAGGTCCTTAAAATTATCATAAGTACTTTCCAGAGGATTTATGAATAAGCTTTGGATCCAATTTTATTCCTAATAATTGTATAATACATCAGCTTATTATGGCTGAAGGTTTCTCCTTCCGGTGTCTGGTCTCCGGGTGGGAAAATCTATTTACTGCACGGCCGAGGTGTGCTAATTTTGTTAATTAACGGAAGCTTTTGGTTCTCTTGGGTCCCTCTCTTGGTATCCAGAGAACCACAGATGGCCCATCAGGTCCAAAAGTGTTTTTGGGGCAATCCCTCTTCCTTGCATCCATTGCCCTTGGAGCATCTTCCACCTTCCACCAGGAAGGTGGCGAAACCTGGATGGTTCCTACACCAAAAACCATCCCCTTACCTAAAAAAACTGAAGCAGCTTGTTTATAAAGTTCTAAAAAGATCTTTTTCTTTCATTCAAAGATCTATTGGTTTAGATAAATAGGTGTAGATAAGCCCAAATATTCACGTGTAATTACGTGCTTTTTGTTATCTATAGATTTTTAGAGACTGGGGGTTACTCTCAGGGGGGACGGAGGTAGCAAAGTGGGATTTATGTGAATAAATGTATTTTTTGGGACAAAATAGCTTTAAACTCAGCAGGAAAAAACCCAACCAAACCCAAGCCCGTAAGAGCGTTCGGTTTTATGAATTTTAAATTATTATTGGGATTTTGGGGGGGTCTGGCTCCCGCTGATGAGCAGAAAGAGGAAGGATTGAGCTGGTATAGAGAGAGAGATGCAAATTCAATCAAGGATATTCTGCAACGGATCCTAATGGCAGATATTAATATTAGGTAAAAGCTATTTTGTGCAGCTCCGTGTAGCGATGTCTATATTAAATCCTGGAGGTGTTAAGTGACATTGATTAATGAAGTGGACGAGCATCCTCCTTCCTCCGGGCTCCGCTTCCCTCTCCCTGCTCTGAAAAGCTCTTTGATGGGGAGGGGGTGGTTTTCTGCAGCCCCAGTGAACCCAGTGCCCCCCCCGTACCAGACCCCAAGAGATGCTGCCTGGGAGCACTGAGAGCATCCATAGATGGGGATGAGGGACCACATCCTGCTTCTGGTCCCTCACGATGCGGGAACATCATCCCCGGGCCATCCACAGAATGCTATGAGGTTGGAAGGAACCTCTGGAGAACATCTAGTCCAAAGCAGGTCCACCCAGAGCAGGTCCCACAGGACCATGTCCAGGTGGGGTTTGGAATGTCTCCAGAGAAGGAGACTCCACCACCTCCACCAGCCTCTTCCAGGGCTCTGCCACCCTCACAGTGAAGAACTTCCTCCTCAGAAGAGGAGAAAAGAAGTTTTTCTCCTCAGAAGAAATTTGTTACTCTGAGGGTGGTGAGACACTGGCCCAGGTTGCCCAGGGAAGTTGTGGCTGCCCCATCCCTGGAAGTGTTCAAGGCCAGGCTGGAAGGGGTCTTGAGCAACCTGCTCTAGTGGGAGGTGTCCCTGCCCAGGG
Source organism: Calidris pugnax (assembly GCF_001431845.1). NCBI lineage: Eukaryota > Metazoa > Chordata > Aves > Charadriiformes > Scolopacidae > Calidris > Calidris pugnax. The sequence goes on along the minus strand of NW_015091300.1, from coordinate 351,762 downwards.
CAGGGGGGTTGGAACTTGATGATCTTTGAGGTCCCTTCCAACCCAAACCATTCTATGATTCTATGTTTAAGTGGAACTTCTTTTATTCAAGTTTGTGCCCAACTCACCCATGAGTTGAAACATCAAGTTTCAACTGAAACATCAAGTCTTTTTGCCCAAAGGTTGAGATTTCTGGAAGGGAAGAGGAGCTTCTGGCCCGTGATAGTGTAATCCTTGAATTGAATTGTCCAAGTTGGTTCAGGAGCCCGAGGGATCCTTCCTTCCCCCTCCCACTTCTGCAGGCACCAGGTCCCTGGTGCCACCACCTCGCTGGTGTTTCTTCTTAGAGGAGCTGGGACCTGTTTTGGGGACTCTGGACCAGTCCAGGCTGTCACTGAGAGTTCATATGACTTAAAATCAACCGATACTGGGGCGATGCGAGTCTGAGTTGGATTTTTCTGGTGGTTTTTTGAATTTTTTTGTTTGATACTGAGGGAAATAACTCATATTACCTGCTATCGGTGTTGCCACACGCCACCTGCTTACTGAACACGCAGTTTAATCAAGGTGACAAATCTGGAGGCAACGAAAACGAAGCAATTAATTGAACCGGGTGGATTTTTCTCCCCGTTTCGCTAGAGATGAATTTAGACCATTAGGTTCTTTTCCATTCTAAATATCAAATATATATACTAAACCAGGCAGCGCTGCGAGGAGAAGAATGAAGGGGAGTAAAAGCCTTAGGGTAGAGGGCACGGGTGTTTTCACAGCAAGAAGAGGGCTTTTTTGGTAGAAGAGGTTGTCACGTGTTTCCAAGTCTCATCTTCTTTCTATTCTAAGCCGCGGGGACTTCACTTAGACCTTCGACCTTTCCTTAGGTTGTATGAAATGGAGTGTGTATCTGAAATAATATTTATGCCTTTTTTTTGTTCACAGCTGAGGTTTAAACACTGAAGTTTTTTATTTTTTTGTTGTTTTTTTTTTTTTTTCTTATCCGTAAAAAACGCGAATGAAACCAGAATATTTACAGCTCATTGCAAACCGCGGCGCGTTTCCTTCTGGTTGACTTTGGGGTAATCACCAAAGGGATATTTGATCTAAAATAATTCCTTCCCCTTATTTGGTATTCGATGTGCTCTCCTTGTCAGCTTGTTACTAAATGATTTTACAGCTGAATTTTTGCCTTTGCAGACCGTTTATTTTTTTTTTCCCTTAGGTTTCACTGAATAGGAGGCTACAAAAAGCCTTTGTGGTTGCTCGTTCTAGTCTCCTGTGGTCTATGGGCTGCTGCATTTTCCCTGTGGTTCCTGGTCAGAAGGTTTTCTAGGGTGGAAGACCTCTTCATTCTGAGGGTGGTGAGATCCTGGCCCAGGTTGCCCAGAGAAGCTGTGGCTGCCCCATCCCTGGAGGGGTTCAAGGCCAGGTTGGATGGGGCTTGGAGCAACCTGGTCTGGTGGGAGGTGTCCCTGCCCAGGGCAGGGGGTTGGAACTGGATGGTCTTCATGGTCCCTTCCAACCCAAACCATTCTGTGGTGCTGGTGATGGCCAGACCATGTGCCTTGGTGCAGGATGGTTCATGCCTCTGATGGTGCTTTGGGTTTATGGTGTAACTGAGAGGGATTTTGGGACAGAGATGGTGTAGATCACATGGTGTTGGTAGATCACCTTTCGAAGAAGGTGAATCCAGGAATTTCACAGGGATTTCCCTGGCTTCAAATTGTGGCATCTAATACTTTAGATGGAAAGAAATGGCAAATTCATTATTTCCTGCAGTTTGGAGATTATGGGCTTACTGGGAGACCGGGCTCTTGTGTAAACTGGGATTGGAGGAAGATGCTGAGAAATCAGTGCCGTCTCTTGGGCGACGAACTTGTGTGCAACTGGGAGAGGGGCCGTTGAACATCTCTGATACTCTACTAGGTGTTTAGAAGTGACCAGAAGTGACCAGGACTCTCAGGTTGTGCCGAGCCCGCTTGCCTATGACCGATGGAGAACATCATAAGGTTCAGATACCATGGGTGGTGGCAACAGGAAGGGTCCTGTTGGTGTCCCAGCCCAGCGTGGCTGGTAGAAACAATGACAGGTTGTTACTGGTGGAGGGTGGGTTGCAAACTGGGAATGGAGGAGAAATAAATTGAGCAACGAATGCCTTGGGAGTGCCACCATCCTGTCCCCATTGCAGCCCCGGCAGTGAATTATTGGCAACCCCCCAAGCGAGCAGGTAGGGATGGATGCACCTTGATTGACAGCAGGCTACTACTGATGGCTTGGAGATTACAGGCTCTGACTTCTTAAAGAGGAGCTTAATTAGCTCCGCTCCAAGAGGTCCATTCTCCCCTTCGCACGCCTGCGTAACTCCGATTGACATTAATGGGAGTGAGAGACCGGGAGGAGAAGAGACCCAGAAGAAAACAGGGGGGAGGTGAGGGATGGAGAGAGAGAGAGGGAAAAGGAGATGGAGGGGGAGGAGGAGTGAGAAGGGAGCACAATGGAAAGAAAATACTGGGGGAATAGGTAGGTGCATCCCTCGGGAGGAGAGGTGACCTGCCTCGCTGGTGGAAGGATACTGGGAGCACTGGGATGTGCTGTTGGCTTCCCCCTTTTCTTGCTGGGGAAGGGAGACCGTGGCAGATCACAGAATCGAAGAATAGGGGGTTGGAAGATCTGGAGATCATCTAGTCCAACCTTCCCTGACCCCTCAGATGATGGGAGGACTCTTCCCCAAGAGTAAAATCCTTGGGATATCTCCCTCCCTCGCCTCTTTTCCTTTGGAAATTCCCAATTCCCCTCCTGTTGCTCTGAAATTCCCCCCTGATTTCAGCAGATGTGGGGACAGCCAGATGTGGGACGGACGTATAGGGATTAGGGGATGGTGGAGAGGAAGATACAGGGGTTTTTAAGGGGGGGGAAGAAGAGAGGAGGTTGGATGCGTGAACAAAAGCTCCCGTTCAAACTGGAGTCAAGACAAGAGAGAAGCGAAATGGAATAAGACATAAACTATAGAAATGATGAATGGCCACGTTTGGTGTGTCTAGATATGGGAAAGGAGCCGCTGTGCATAATTAAACAGGGGATAAATGGGAATGTACGTGGTCGCCACTAACTAAAGAGCATGATGAATGAGTTCCACTCCCTCACGTTCGTCTATCGTCTGCCCACGGGTTCCTACGGAGGCTTTTTGGGCTATTTATTTTGCTTTCTTTGCTTGGGCCAACTTCTTGGGAGGAATGGAGTTAAATCCAGCTGGCGTCCAGTCACGAGTGGTGTCCCACAGGGCTCAGTACTGGGGCCAATTCTCTTTAACATCTTTATCAATGATCTGGATGAGGGGATCGAGTGCACCCTCAGTCAGTTCGCAGACGACACCAAGCTGGGTAGCAGTGTTGATCTGCTGGAGGGTAGAGAGGCCTTGCAGAGGGATCTGGATCCCTCTGGATGGATGGGCCGAGACCAACGGGATGAGGTTCAACAAGGCCAAGTGCCGGGGCCTGCACTTCGGTCACAACAACCCCATGGAGGCTCCAGGCTGGGGGCAGAGTGGCTGGAGCTGCCTGGCAGAAAAGGACCTGGGGGTGTTGGTCGACTGTCGGCTGAACAGGAGCCAGCAGTGTGCCCAGGTGGCCAAGAAGGCCACCAGCATCCTGGCCTGTATCAGGAACAGCGTGGCGAGTAGGCCCCGAGATGTGATTGTCCCCCTGTACTCGGCACTGGTGAGGCCTCACCTTGAGTACTGTGTCCAGTTTTGGGCCCCCTACCATAAAAAAGACGTTGAGGTGCTGGAGCGGGTCCAGAGAAGGGCGACAAAGCTGGTGAGGGGTCTGGAGAATAAGTCTTATGAGGAGAGGCTGAGGGAGCTGGGGTTATTCAGCCTGGAGAAGAGGAGGCTGAGGGGAGACCTTCTTGCTCTCTCCAACTCCCTGAAAGGAGGGTGTAGAGAGATGGGGGTCGGTCTCTTTTCTCAAGTCACAGGCGACAGGACAAGAGGAAATGGCCTCAAGTTACACCAGGGGAGGTTCAGGCTGGATATTAGGAAACATTTTTTCACTGAAAGGGTTCTCAGCCCTTGGAATGGGCTGCCCAGGGAGGTGGTTGAGGCCCCATCCCTGGAGGTGTTCAAAAGACGGGTTGATGTAGTGCTGGGAGGTATGGTTTAGTGATGATGCTCCTTGTTTGTTGTGTGGGTGTCTATTTTTGTCAAAGTGAGGTTGACGGTTGGACAAGATGATCTTTAAGGTCCCTTCCAACCTAGAAGATTCTGTGATTCTGTGAAGTAAACGAGACCTGGTTTGATTCCTCCACCCAACAGGTCTACGCGTCCATGTTCCTACAAAGTTCTCTCTCTTGCTGAAACTCTCTCCGGGACACGGAAGAAATTAAAAGCTTGTTTCAAACCCCCTTTTCCCCCCCAAGAACTGAATAAGCTTTTTGTTCTCAGCCCTAAATGAAGAGAATTGATGAGAAACCTCCCATTAGGGACCAGGCTGAGATCAATTAAATAAATCACAAAGTGCAGTTTGCCGTCGGAACCTTTGCCGGGCACCTGGAATCAAGGTGCTAATTTGAAAAGGCTTCCTAATTATTTTTAAAGAGTATTTTGGTTTCTGGAGTCCGTAAGCTGGGCTTTCTTTTCACTTCAAAGCTCCTACAGGGCTGAAGCAGCTGAGATGTGGGATGGGGAAGGTGCTGTGGAGATCTTCTCCACGGGAAGAGCTTGGTGACGTTTGGGGCTCATGGCTGTCATGAGGGATGGACATCCGTGGTGATAGATGTCATCTCATCCCTCGCTGAAGAGATCACAGGGTGGTCGAAGCTGTTGGTAAAGGTGTCAGGTCCCAGTGGTGGTGGTGGTGGGACACAGGGCATGGACCTGCATACCTCTGGGGTGCGGTGCCACCAACCTACCTCCTGGGTACCAGTCTGGTGGCTCCTGGGTACCAGCCTGGTGGCTCAGCACCTCTGATCCAGAGGTGGTTGTGGAAATTTGGGTAGTGCTTGGGGAGAAAGGCTAAAAAGTTGAGAAGAGATTGCCAGATTGGAGGAACCACTTGGTTTCCTCCTAAATCTGCTGGACTCAAAGCCCGTGTAGAAGACCCATGGAGTGAGGTGGGTCCCCATTCCATGTGGGGACCCGTGTTGGTCAGGGTGACTTGCTGATGACACCATAAATCCTTAAAACATAGAGGAACAACCCTGTGCTGCAAATAAACCTACCTGGTGGCTCCGTTACGTCCTTCTCTCTCTGTGGTCCCTGGTGGCTCCCTCCCTCCATTCATTAACGAGTCTGCAGAGATTAAATCACTACGATTAAAAAAAAAAAAATTATTTATGGGCAATAATGAAGGTCAGAAAGATATTTGCCAACTAAGGGAGATGTGTCTGGATCATATTAAGCCCCCAAATTGACATTTCTCAAGCGTTTTTACTCGGCTGCTTTATGATATCAACACGAAGTGCCTTAAGACCCGGAGGAAAATGAGTTTAAATTCACAATGAAAATACATCCAAATGCAGATTATATGGAGCGTTTCCATCTTCTGTTCCTCTGCTTCTATTTTTTTTTTTTTTTCTTATTGAAATTTGACTGAAAAACACAATGACTATGTAAAATGCCTCCTCGGAATATAATAAAAGGTAGGATTAATTTGCCCAGATAGCATTAATATTTAAAGAACAGACGTTTAAGTAATCATAATGCTACAAACTCAGGTTGAACCTGAAATACCTTTGTCTGTGGAAAAAAAAACCTGAGATATTATTGACTCCAAAAGCCAGATTTGCCCATAATAGGCTTGGGAAACATCCCTGTTGGTTTTTTTTTAGGTAGACAACTTGTTTTTGCAACTTAGGGTCTGTTAAAAAAGGCATCAGAAGGATTCATGGGGCTTAGATGTGACAATGAGAGCGCGACAACGTGGACATGAGGGCACGGGCACTTTCAGAAGGGCACATGCTGTTGCTGAGGTGGTTTCTCAAGGCTTTGGACCATCTTGCTTCATCCATCTTCTTCACACTGTTTTCATTTTCACCATTGTCCTTCCAACCAGAAGATGCAGAAGACTCCTTGGACTATGCTTGCCTGGGTGGCTTTGTAGCCGACCACGTCTTCTGCTGGGCCTTATCCATGTCCCGAACAGGGGCTGGGCCAAAGGACCTCCTCAGGTCTTTCCCAACCTAACTCTTTCCATACATTCCCCTCGGATTAACGGGATATGGAGTGATTGCTCCCGAGCCCAAACCTCAAAGGTTGAGTTAGGAACGTTATTCCAGTACGGCTGGACTATCTAGAGGGACATTAAGAGCCTCCAAGTCCCCACGTAGCTTCTGGAGGCACCTTGAGAGATGGTGGCTGAAAGCCAACCTTCTTGGGTGGAGATGGGAAGCTCCAGATGAAGCTCTGAGCAGTGGCAGGGTGAGGTATGGGCAAGGTTTGAGCTTTCGTTTGCTGCGTCTTGTTACGTTCAGATTTTGTAAACCAAATGTGAATATTACTTTGTTTTGAAATCCAATTCCCTCTGACAGAGGCTGATGCTGCTGGTAACTGCAAAACCTCCTCATTTTTGGCTAAATCTGTATTTTTAAGCTTCTGAGCTTCGTTGCTACCTGACAATCAAGATAGAGCTCATTTTCTTCTGAGAACAAAATGTTACGAGGAGAATATATTTCTCTTTTCTGCCTAAGATGAATGCATATTTTTTTTGGGGGGGGGGATAGCTGAATTCCAAAGGCAATAAACACTAAACAAGGGGAAAAAAGGGAAAAGACACATTCAAAACCTGCTCACATACTCGGTGCTTTCTGCTGTTATTACTTGGGATCAGGTTATAAAGAGCGCTCTGCTCGGGGGATGGATTTTGAAGGGTGATGGACATCCACCAGCTCCTTTTCTTCTCCAGACTTTCCCCAAAAAATAGGACAGGACATAGTGGGTTCTTTGTAAATCCGTCCACTTGCGTGACGGTGCCATGGAGCCCGTGGAAAATCAGCCTGTCCCACCACAGAGGTGGTGTTGAGGGACGTGGGTCAGTGAGATGGACATCCACCAGCTCCTTTTCTTCTCCTGACTTTCCCCCAAAAATAGGACAGGACACGGTGGGTTCTTTGTAAATCCGTCCGCTTGCATGATGGTGCCATGGAGCCCATCAGCCTGTCCCACCACAGACGTGGTGTTGAGGGAGGTGGGTCAGTGATGGTTTTGTCAGCGTTGGGTTGATGGTTGGACTCGATGATCCCAAAGGTCCATTCCAACCTGGACAATTCCATGATTCTATGATAATAAATAGAAGCTGCATCCCAGGGGCCGCGCTGCCTGAACCGGGCTGGAATGATGTCCTTTGTGTGAAGAATGGCCAAAAAATAGATATTTCTCCAACCCAAAGCAGGGCCAGGCTCATGCTGGTTTGGGTTGACCCATGATGGGTCAACTGTCATTTCCTTCTGATGTCGGGACGCCCACGGCTCTGGTTGGTAGGTTAATGAATAAATTTGAAATAGGGATTCTCATAAAATTACAGGATGGTTGGGGTTGGAAGGGACCTTAAAGATCATCGAGTTCCAACCCCCTGCCATGGGAAGGGACATGTCCCACCAGACCAGGTTCTCCACTTAAAAACGCGTGTTAAATCGGGACGAAACAGGGACACAGAAGAAAATGATCCATGACAATAGGAGAAGGAGAAGCCAACCTGGAGGGGGAAGGAAATGAGGAGAGGAGAAGCTGATACAAAGGATGGAACTTGATATTAAAGAAAAGGAAAAGAAAGGGTGCTGTATTAAGGAAGATGTGATTTTATGTGATGCAGTAGAATATGTTTGAAGTGAACTTTTGGGTGGTATCCAGATGGTTGGAATTTTCTCTTCCTTTCCCAACTTTGATGGCACAGCGCTGCTAAAATAGCACCTCACGTGGCCAAGCACCTCAAAAAAGCAAATTTAAACGAGCTCATCACATCTCAACATGAGGAGGAACTTCTTTCCTGTGAGGGTGGCAGAGCCCTGGAAGAGGCTGCCCAGAGAGGTGGTGGAGTCTCCTTCTCTGGAGACATTCCAACCCCACCTGGAGATGTTCCTATGGGACCTGCTCTGGGTGGCCCTGCTTTGGGAGGGGGTTGGACTACATGATCTCCAGAGGTCCCTTCCAACCCCTACAATTATGTGATTCTGTAATTCACAACTTTATGGATCCCTAATTGGTATTTTTTGTCAGGATCAAGTGTGCTACCACTGGGATGGTAGAGGATGAGAGATTGGTATTTTTTGTCAGGATCAAGTGTGCTGCTACTGGGATGGTAGAGGATGAGAAGAGAGGGCTCAGGGGAGACCTTAGAGCCCCTTCCAGTCCCTCAAGGGGCTCCAGGAAAGCTGGGGAGGGACTCTGGATCAGGGAGGGGAGCCATAGGACGAGGGGGAAGGGTTTGACCCTGAAAGAGGGGAGATGGAGATGAGATGTGGGGAAGAACTTTGGTGTGAGGGTGGTGAGAGCCTGGCCCAGGTTGCCCCGAGAAGCTGTGGCTGCCCCATCCCTGGAGGGGTTCAAGGCCAGGTTGGAGGGGGCTTGGAGCAACGTGGTCTGGTGGGAGGTGTCCCTGCCCAGGGCGTTGGAGGGGAATGGAGTGTGACTCAGCTCCTTGTCAGAGCTGCTCCATGAAGCGAGGCGAATCACCACATTTCGTACGAGTGACCTTTTCCGCTTCTGATACCTCCTGGCTTTTCTCTCTGCATTCATTAGCATTGCCTCCTTTTAGAAGCTCTCTGCTCACCACCTTCCCAACCAACCAGCCCCAGTGCCGTGACCATCCCGACCCATCCTACCCCATCCTTGCGCTCCGGCTCATCCCACACGGTCCTACAATCACAGAATCACAGAATCTTCTAGGTTGGAAGGGACCTTAAAGATCATCTTGTCCAACCGTGGACAATGGCTGGTGAACATCTTCCCCAGGCTTTCTACCCTTGAGAACACCCTCCTGGTCTCTTCCACCCAAAGAGCATCACCAAATCTCCGGTGTTTCTCTCCCTTTTCCCTCTCCCCTCCCCAGAAACTTGACTTTCTCCCATCAAGAGATTTCTACCAGTGCCTCCTCTCCCAAAGAAGCCCAGTTTTACCTCCTTTTGTAGCAAATTCCTACTTTTCCAGAAATTATCCCTAGAAGACACATAGACATGAAGTTAATATTTTTCATACCTGGGCTGTATTCCCCAAATCCATTGATTTATATGTATAATTAAGTCCAAATCTCCCAAACTTTGGTGGAACTCGTATAGGACCAGTGGAATATATATATATATATATTAAATGAAGCAACCTTTCTCTGGGTGACGGTGGAATATATATATATATATTAAATGAAGCAGCCTTTTTCTGGGTATCACCCACGGTGTTTGGGATGAACTGGGCCAGTAAAAGCCGATGCAGAGCTGAAAGGCACTGGGAGGATACTGGAAGCAGTGGGAAGGCAACCTGGATTTTGGCACTTAATGGGTTGCAAGAGGTGAACTGGGATGGGAGTTTGAGATGTGACAGTTACTGCATTTTGCAATCAGAAGAGACTTTCCAAGAGTTCTTGGCTGGTGGTTGAAGAACCCTCTGACTCAGCATAGATTAGCCTTTTTTTTGTTGTTTTATAACGAGAAGTTAATTAATAAATGGCTGAGTAAGGGAGGGGAGGGATTTGCACATCCCTTTCCCTCCGGCGGTGGCAAATGGCTGAGTAAGGGAGGGGAGGGATTTGTACATCCCTTTCCCCCTCCGGCGGTGGTACCAGCAGGCGGGAGGTAACAGGTCTACCCGGGTGGGCTTTGCCTGGGGCTGTATCCCCGGCTCCGAGGTGAAATTTGGGAAGGGATGGAGAGCTGCTAATGCTCTTTTGGTGAGAAAGCAGAGAAACAACATCCCCAACCCGAGGTGTGCCCTGGTTAAAAAACACATCCCTTCTGCCCGTGGAGTAAATGATGCTTTATCTCACGTGTAACGCAGCGATGGGGTAAAAATAAAGTTCTTAAATACCACTTAGGGACTTAAAAAACAACCCAGAGAGGTTTTTTACTGGCTTTGAAATGACAGAGATGTTGAAGATAGTGTATCAAAGCAGACTGTAATCCAAGTAAATGGCACAGACCAGTGATGCAGATAATCTCTCTTCTTCCTCCTCACCTGCAGGAGCCAAGGGCAGCCCTTATATCCTCAATCTGCTTTTCTTGCCGAGAGCCCAGCCTTGGGTTGGGGTTAAATATGAAAAAAAAAGATGATAATCACAGCAGAAAGGCTGCAAATTTCCTCCCCATGTGTTGCTTTGGACTCGTGATCCATTTTCCAACTTCTGCTTTGGCTCAGACTGGGAATTTTGGTTCCTGGGGACGAAGAGTGTTTCGTTATTGAACACGTTTTGGAAAAATGCTTCCTGGCAGTGTCCTTTTTGGGATGGGGAAGGGGTTGATTTTGCTACTTCTCAGGCTTTTGGAGGAAAAAAGCCAACCCTATGAAACATCGTAGTCCGTTTTGAGGATCGAATCACTAATTAATGCATTGAAATATGGCATTTATTGGCGTGAGCAAAATGGGAGGCGGCGTCTCTGCCGTCGCCGAAAAGGGAGGAGCAGCTTTTTCCCCCCCAACAGCTTCTGAGCAACGTTTCATGCACCAAAGGCAGAACGAGCCCCATCGATCCGAGCTCCGTTCCGGAGCCTCCGGAGGGAAAAGTAAAGCAGCATTGATTTGGAAAGAGTAGTAATGGAATTGGGGGGGGGGTGTGTGGGGTGTGTGTGTTGTTTATTAGGGATGGATAAAAAATGAGTGACCTTTCCGCTGCGCTCTATCTGCTTAAATCAAACCCTAATAAATGAAGCGGCATTTTCGGACAAACGAATCGATAGGCCGGCGTAGTCAAGGAACCTCATCTCCCACAAGGTAACTGGGTTGGACTTCATCAGGGGAGTGATAGCCTTGTGTGGCTCCACGTAGTCCTTGGAAACCTCAGGAAAGCGTAAAGCATCCCAAAAAGGGAGGAAGGATTTGGGTTGGAAAAGCAACTCGTGCCGGGAGAGGCCCCGGGGAATTTTGGCTACAACCTACTGGCCATTCTGGGGGGTTGGAAGGGGTCTACGTGTTCCAAACCTGTAGGGAGCGGTGGAGAAAAAGCACTTAAATAGTAATTATCTATCTCAATCTAGGTGGAATTGACCTGATTATAGGCAGGGGAAGGTTTGGAGTGGATTAATTGTGGCGGTGCAGTAGGGACGGTTCACAACATGATGATGGTTGTGCAAACCTTCCAGTAAAATATCACCTTGCAGGACTTTACAATCCAGACCTTCAAGGCTCAGGTTGTTACCATTAATCACAGAATGATATGGGGTTGGAAGGGACCTCTGGAGATCATCTCCTCCAACCCCCTGCCAGAGCAGGTCCCACAGGAACGTCCACCACCTCTCTGGGCAGCCTCTTCCAGGGCTTGGCCACCCTCCAAGTGAAGAAGTTCCTCCTCATGTTGAGATGGAACTTCTTCTGGTCAAGTTTGTGCCCATTCCCTCTTGTCCTGTCCCTGGGCACCACTGAAAAAAGCCTGGCCCCATCCTCCTGACACCCACCCTTCAAGTATTTATAGGCCTTGGTCAGATCCCCCCTCAGTCTTCTCTTCTCCACACTCAAAAGCCCCAAGTCCCTCAGCCTTTCCTCAGCAGAGAGATGCTCCAGGCCCCTCCTCATCTTTGTAGCCCTCTGCTGTCCCCTCTCCAGCAGTTCCCTGTCCTTCTGGATCTGGGGAGCCCAGAACTGGACCCAGTTCTCCAGATGGGGCCTCCCCAGGGCAGAGTAGAGGAGGAGGATGACCCAGGTCACACTCTTCCTTCTGCACCCCATTAATCCTCTTGGTGCCTGCTCTGATCCTCTGGTTCCAGTTTGGCACCCAGTGCATGGAAAGAATCACCAAAGTGACCCCTGGCAGTGCTTGAAAAGGAGCTTGGAGGGGGTGGTTTGTAGAATTTGAGTTATCTGGCTTGGTTACCTTATAAAAAGGTTATACTGACCTTCTTTGTGTTGCCAAGTTCTCAAGATACTTAATAGTTAACCATCTTTATGCACTATATAGAGGTCGGTGGCATCTATATTATATTCTTGGGAGAGTGTGGGCAATGGAGGTGGTGAAGGTTCTGGAGAACAAGCCTTGTGAGGAGCGGCTGAGGAGCTGGGGGGGTTCAGCCTGGAGAAAATGAGGCTGAGAGGAGACCTTCTCACTCTCTCCAACTCCCTGAAAGGAGGGTGTAGCCAGGGGGGGTCGGTCTCTTCTCCCAAGGAGGAGGCGATGGGACAAGAGGAAATGGCCTTAGGTTGTCCCAGGGGAGGTTTAGGATGGATTTTGGGAAAAATGTTTCCACTGAAAGGGTTATTAAGCCTTGGAATGGGCTGCCCAGGGCAGTGCTGGTGTCACCATCCCTGGAGGTATTCAGAAGCCAGGTTGACATAGTGCTTAGAGACATGTTTAGTAATGGGTTTTTATCAGACTTAGGTTGATTGTTGGACTCGATGATCTTAAAGGTCCCTCCTAACCTGGACAATGCTATGATTCATCTGAGCGACTCTGGTGGTCCACCCCTTCATACGAAATCATCTCTCAATCAAATTATTTCTTTTCTTTTTTGTGGGGACTTTCTTTCTTTTTTTCTCTCTTTCTTTCTTTCTCTCTTTTTTATTTACAATCCATTTGCGCTGTGTTTTTCTGCCTCATTATTAAGAGTAACGTCCCACCCCTTTCCCCGGCGGCATTCTACGCGCCGATCTTCTCTGTAATTATATTTTGCACTTGAATAATAGTTTTCACTCAGATTTCAAAGTGTTTTAACAAAAGGTGCTAAAATTTTCTCTGCGCAGCCTCGGGGAGCTGCATGTACAGAGGTGAGTTCTCAACTTAGATCCTCCTCCAAGATGGGATGTAGACATCCATGGACAGATTAGGGGCTGACCTGCTGGAGAACAGCTCTACAGAGAGGGACCTAGGAGTCCTGGTGGACAACAAGTTGCCCACGAGGCTGCTGTGTGCCCTTGTGGCCAAGAAGGCCAAGGGTCTACTGAGGGACAGTCAAAAGACTGTGGCCAACAGGTCAAGGGAGGTCATCCTCCCCCTCTGCTCTGCCCTGGGGAGGCCCCAGCTGGAGCACTGGGACCAGTTCTGGGCTCCCCAGTTCGCGAGAGTGAAGAGGAGGCTACAAAGATGATCAAGGGACTGGAGCATCTCTCTTATGAGGGAAGCCTGAGAGATCTGGAGCTGTTCAGCCTGGAGAAGAGAAGGCTGAGAGGGGACCTCATCAATGCTGACCAATAGCTGAAGGGCAGGTGGCAAGAGGATGGGGCCAGGCTCTTCTCAGTGGTGGCCGGTGACAGGACGGGGGGCAACGGGCACAAACTGGAACAGGGGAAATTCCATCTCAACATGAGGAGGATCTTCTTCCCTTTGAGGGTGGAAAAGCCCTGGCAGAGGCTGCCCAGAGAGGGTGTGGAGTCTCCTTCTCTGAATTCCCAGCCTGCCTGGTTGGGTTCCTGTCCAACCTGCTCTGGGTAACGATGCTTTGGGATGCTTTGGGATGGGGTTGGACGAGATGATCTCCAAGAGGTCCCTTCCAACCTCTCCCAGGGGTAGGTGGCAAGCTGCAGCTGTGGCAAAGAGGTGCTCCTACTCAGGAGGCCTCCAAAAATAGGTCGCTTCTGTTGAGTTCATCCGAAGAAATCCACAGATGTGTTTTTCCCCAGTTTCACAGCCCAAACTCCTGTCTCTAAGTGTTTTTTATTGCTGAGCCCTCTCGGGTGTATTACAAGAGAGAAACCTCTTTCCTTCTCTTGAGCTCTTGAGCTCTCTTCTCAAGAGAGAAGCTCTTTCCTTCCGCATGAGTTGTCATCTCCTCTTCTTCTCCGGCACAGGCAAGAAGTGCCAATCCACGGACCCCAGTTATTCCCTCTTGTCTCACCTCCTAAATGGCCAGGGAGTCTCTCTTAGAGCTTCCAGTTGCTGCTGTCAGATAAAATTCTCTTTAGTCTGATATTGGACGTGCCTAAATCTCCGCAGAAGGACTTGGCAGAAGATGCACTGTCCTTTCAGAAATAAATAACTGGGCAACTGGTTCCTGATGGGGCCTCTTTGGAAGAAATACCTACTCGCCTTAAAACAGTAATAATAATGGGGAAATAATTCAACGTGGCAGAGTTAAGGTGTGATAAAACATTTATTCCTCCGGAGGTGACAAGAAAAAATGTGTTTATGTTTATGTGGCAGCGTAAGATTTATGGTGTCATTAACTATTCATTTCCCTGCCTTTTAACCCCTTGGGCTTTCCGGATGATGGGATAGGCCGTGGTGTTGCTTTCGTTCAGCAGCCTTCAAAGTTGGCTTTTCTTTTTCTAAATGGTGTTTTGGGGGCACTGCGTTTTTAGAAAGGATAATTTACTTTATTGAGGAGAGAATAAAGATGCCTGAGGTCACCCACAGAGTCGGGGACAGATTTGGTCTCCCTGACTTTGCTGCAATGAGGGAGTTTGGGACCAACAGCCTGATAGTTTCACCTTCTCCCTATGTACAAAATCACAGAATCCCAGAGTGATATGGGGTTGGAAGGGACCTCTGGAGATCATCTAGGCCAACCCCCTGCCAAAGCAGGGCCACCCAGAGGAGGTTGCACAGGAACATGTCCAGGTGGGGTTGGAATGTCTCCAGAGAAGGAGACTTCACCACCTCTTTGGGCAGCCTCTGCCAGGGCTCTGCCACCCTCACACGAAAGAAGTTCCTCCTCATGTTGAGGTGGAACTTCTGATGGTCAAGTTTGTGCCCATTTCCTCTTGTCCTGTCCCTGGGCACCACTGAAAAAAGCCTGGCCCCATCCTCCTGACACCCACCCTTCAAGTATTTCTAGGCCTTGATCAGATCCCCCCTCAGCCTTCTCTTCTCCAGACTCAAAAGCCCCAAGAAGTCCCTCAGCCTTTCCTCATCAGAGAGATGCTCCAGGCCCCTCCTCATCTTTGTAGCCCTTTGCTGTCCCCTCTCCAGCAGTTCCTTGTCCTTCTGGAACTGGGGAGCCCAGAACTGGACCCAGTGCTCCAGCTGGGGCCTCCCCAGGGCAGAGCAGAGGGGGAGGATGACCTCCCTTGATCTGCTGGCCACGTTCTTCTCGATCATTAACTATCATTCTTTCTCCCAGTCCATTTTCTTCAAACCTCCCAGCATCCCCTGACTCTCATCCTTCTCCACGCTCCTTTTTTCCATGCCCCTTTCTCTTGTGTTCACCCAACGGGTGAAATTGCCACCCTCACAAGGAGGGATCTGCCAGGGTTGCGTCCACCTTGGACGTTCAACGTGTATCTCAGACCCAACTGATGCGTTGGCTGCTAATTCAATAACGTATTTCACACCCCAGAAGTGCCTTTTTGTTAGTGCTTAAATCTCAGCACCTGCTCTCCGAAAAGGCAGCCCCTTTAATGTATATTTTATGGCTGTGGAGCGCAGCGAGGGAGAAAGCATTATTGTTGGGAGATCTCGATGTCAGTACACATTAAACTGGGACTTAGTCATGGGTAATTAGCAAGCATTGACCCACACGGTGATTTATACCATATTTCAGGAGCTAAAAAGAATCATTTTGCTGAAGAACAAAGAAGTCCTGCATATTCCAGGAAGGACGGGGCTGTTGGGATGCTTGAGTCCTCCAGGAACAGAGATGGAGCTCTGGAGATCAAAACTCAACTATATTTCCGTAAACATGGAGGATTTCTAAAACTTTTAATCCTATATAAAGCCAGAGAGTAATAATTTACATAGCGAGATGGAGCTCTGGAGATCAAAACTCAACTTTATTTCCGTAAACATGGAGGATTTTAGAGTTTTAATCCTATTTAAAGCCAGAGAATAATAATTTACATAGTGCTGAGGTGTAATGAATTGCAATTAAGCAAGCATCATTAAGCAACTGACCTTCCAGACGTAGACCAAGCTGGTTGGTTGGTCCAGGAGACTTTTTTGGGGGGGAGTGTGTGCGAAAAACAAAGTGTGCAAGTATCTATGTGTGTAAACGAGCTGAAATGCTAATTATTGCACCGTTGGGTCACTCTTATAGAATCATAGCATCCTTTTTTTGTGGGGAGCTGGATTTATTCCAGTCCTGCTACTTCAGAAGAAACAGGAGGGGAGAAAAATCAAGGCGTGATGTCGCTTCTGTTCATAAGATCCTTCTTCTCTCCGTCACTCAATAAGTCACTCAATAAGCAAAATCACTCGAAGTGGCAAAATGTTGTGGTTTTATTGTCCTGACTGTGAAACTAGACGTGGGGACACTATTTACACTCGATGCCTCGTGCTATCTATCTGTGAACGCGCAGAAAATCAAATGGGGAAAAAAAAAGAGAGGTGAAATTTTGGTTCTTTATTTTTTTGGTACTGATTTGGGTGTCGAGGAGGTAGGTGAAGGAACCTACTAAAGCTTGGTTGCAATTTCTACCCTTTTCCCTTTGGATATAAACTCATTCCTTTGAACCAAAGCTGGAGTAAATCATAGAATTGTCCAGGTTGGAAGGGACCTTTCAGATAATCAAGTCCAACCATCAACCCAACGCTACCAAAAGCACCACTAATCCATGTCCCTCATCACCACGTCTGCCCGGCTTTTAAATCCCTCCAGGGATGGTGACTCCACCACTTCTCCGGGCATCCTCTTCCAAGGCTTGACAACCCTTTTGGTGACGAATTTTTTCCTAATATCCATCCCAAATATTGATCTCTTTACACGCTGGTGATAAGTTTCCCTGCCCAGGTTGAACGAACTCTTTAAAAATGAAGAAAAAAATGTTGAGGTGTCTTTTTTGTATCGTTTATTGACCCAAGTCCAGGGTTCCTTCAACATCTTATCATTTTCTTTCTATCAGTGTGTCTCCTTTGCCATTGGGTTGGGCTCCTCAAAAGCAGCTCTGGAGCTGGGAGGGGGGAGTCATTACTAACAAGCAATTACTTTTGCAACGTCGTTTCTTTCGGTGGGATTAGGTCAGTATTTGATCTAACCAGCCCTAACTCTTTTCTAGCTTTAAATGAGGCTTTATGACCAGGATTTGAAAAGCAGCTCCATGCCCTGAGTTATGGATGCAAAGAGCTTTCATTAATGAATTTTTCAACTTTAGTAACCCAGGAAATTGAAAACGGGGGAAAGAGAGGAGCGGAGAGTATATTCTTGCTATGAAGCAAACGCATCTAAGATCCCGAAATAAAAGATTGTAAATTAGCTATTGGGTATTTTATGGTCTCTATTTTGACTTGTCTCTTTTCCAGCGGTTCCTTAATGAGACTGTCTTAAAAATTATAGCCCCATTCTTAACAATAACTGCTACGATATGCCAAATATATCTGAAGGTTGGAGAAAACACGGAGGTGGATGGGTAGCAGATGAACGTAGCACTTTATTCTGGTCTTTTTCTAGTGGTGGGACAGTGTCAAGGTTCTATCCTGCTCTTGGAAGGTAGGAACAGCTGTGGTTGGAAAATGAGCAATATCCCATAATCTTGTTGGGACCTTGTGATACCATTTGGATTCATAGAATCCAAATCATGAGTTGAGTTTGAAGGGAGCTTGAAGACCATCTAGTCCCACCCCCCTGCCCTGGGCAGGGACACCTCCCACCAGACCAGGTTGCTCCAAGCCCCCTCCAACCTGGCCTTGAACCCCTCCAGGGATGGGGCAGCCACAGCTTCTCTTGGGCAACCTGGGCCAGGCGCTCACCGCCCTCACAGCAAAGAAGTTCGTCCATTTATCTCATCTCCATCTCCCCTCTTTCAGGGTCAAACCCTTCCCCCTCATCCTATGGGTCCCATCCCTGATCAAGAGTCCCTCCCCATCTCTCTGGAGCCCCATGGGGTCAGGTCACCCTCTTGACTTGTAAATTTGGGTTTGGCGTTCTCTGTTGTTCCTCATCTTTGGTCCAGTAGTTGGTTCCTCGCTGGTTTGTATGACTGGGAGAAGAAATGAATGGTTTGAGTTAAAAATGGAGATAGAGAAGTGCCTCTTGGTGCAGCAGGGAAGGAGTTCGTGGCCGTAGTTCCCGGTGTTGTTGCGGAGACAGATGGTATTTGGGGGAAAGAAGGGGTTAGACTTAGATTCATGGATGGTGGCAGGTCTGTAAACAGGTGATGGGAGACTCGGTGGGTTGTGACCTCTACCATCACTCATCCAACTGTTGTGGGGTGCACAAAGGTCTTCTTGGTTTGGTTGACATCATCTAGAACTTGGGTCGTTTGGTGCGAGGTAGAGGGACTTGTGGTAGAGCAGGTCCTCCTGGTGACGTAGCCATCCCCTGCAAAGGCTGGTGACCGCTGCGGTGGGCAGATGTCCTAGCTCCGGGAGACCTTGTCTTCTCCTGGGAGGAGGGGAAAGCTTTGCTAAGGCAAAACTAAAATTATAATGAACAAAAAAACTGAAGCGTGAAGGATGTTTCTTTGCGGTTGGAGATGGATGTAGAAGAGTATATCTCATATTTACACCAGCGAGGGATTAAGATGATTACCTGAGAAGAAAGGAGAGCAGATCAAAACTCTTTAAGTAGCTATTGCCAAAACCACAAGAAACTCATTTTTTATTGTTTTCATGTAGCTATAATTAAATTGTTTACTTTAATTAAAATGCTCCGCTGAAGTACTTCGCAGACGGTGGCAATCGCGTCCCCTGCGTTGACTTTTCCCTTCTGAGGAATTTATTAGGGCTTTTTATCTACCAGATCTCATCTTTACGTGGACACAGAATGACAGAATCAGAGAATATTTGGGGTTGGAAGGGACCTTTGAGATCCCAGACACCAGTAGGTAGTTTGGGTAGCAGCAGGTAGTAATCCCTAAACCTCCCTTGAGGGTTAAAATAGTCATGAGATTTCTTTTCAGGAGGATCTTCCTTTAATTAAAGGCCCGTAGACCGATATTATTAACACTGAAATGCAAATTTTGTAAACCAAGGTCGATGGCTTCTAAAAGTAGCTGAAAAAAGGGTTTCAAAGTAGAATTTGGTTCAAGACGTGAGTTTGCATCCCTAATGCCAAGTCCGTTGAACCATTTATCACCGTTATCAACGTGGTGGTTCTTCATTTCAATCTGCAGCTTGAACTTTAGAAAGGTTGTCTAATCCATTCCTGATTCATTATGTGATGGTGGGCACTGATGATGTGTGTGGTACGTAGGGTCGTTGGGCTTTGGTGGCAAAATGCCCAGGAATGGGGAAAACCTGTTTTTTTCCATGGCGAACCTGCCTGACAGAAGAGGGTTTCAACTGGAGAGGAGGGTGTAGCTCGTGAGTTTGCATCCCTAATGCCAAGTCCGTTGAACCATTTATCACCGTTATCAACGTGGTGGTTCTTCATTTCAATCTGCAGCTTGAACTTTAGAAAGGTTGTCTAATCCATTCCTGATTCAGTATGTGATGGTGGGCACTGATGATGTGTGTGGTACGTAGGGTTGTTGGGCTTTGGTGGCAAAATGCCCAGGAATGGGGAAAACCTGTTTTTTTCCATGGCGAACCTGCCTGACAGAAGAGGGTTTCAACTGGAGAGGAGGGTGTAGCTGGGGGATGTTGGTCTCTTCTCCCAAGGAACAGGCCATGGGACAAGAGGAAACGGCCTCAAGTTGCACCAGGGGAGGTTTAGGATGGATATTGGGGAAAATTTCTACATTTTGCCCAACGGAACGGAACCCAACGGAACCCAATGGAAAGGGTTGTCAAGCCTTGGAAGAGGCTGCCCAGGGAAGTGGTGGAGTCACCATCGCTGGAGGGATTTAAAAGCCCATGCTGAGGGACATGGGTCAATGGTGGGTTTGTCAGCGTTGGGTTGATGGTTGGACTCAATGATCTGAAAGGTCCCTTCCAATCGAGGCGATTCTATAAATTAAGAAGTGCCGGTACATCCTCGAATGTACGAGCGCTGGAAGGTAACAAGCACCCTCAGAAGTGGCCCATTTGTCCTGTCTCACCATGAGAAATGGCAAGTAGCAGCTAAATTTAAGCCCTAAACCTGAATGTGGTCAGGATCAAAGACACCCAGGGCTGCCTGGATCCCCTCGCTCCTAACAACCAGCCCCATGGCCAACGGGGACCCTCTCTCAAACCAGATTAAGCCATTACTGGCTTTTTTTTTCCCCCTGGGAAACACATGGCGGTGGGATTTACAGAATCCTAGAATGATATGGGGTTGGAAGGGACCTCTGGAGATCATCTAGGCCAACCCCCTGCCAAAGCAAGTCCACCCAGAGCAGGTTGCACAGGAACATGTCCAGTTGTGGTTGGAATGTCTCCAGAGAAGGAGCCTCCACCACCTCTCTGGGCAGCCTGTTCCAAGGCTCTGCCACCCCCAAAGTGAAGAAGTTCCTCCTCATGTTGAGATGGAACTTCTTATGGCCAAGTTTGTGCCCGTTCCCTCTTGTCCTGTCCCTGGGCACCACTGAAAAAAGCCTGGCCCCATCCTCTTGACACCCACCCTTCAAGTATTTATAGGCCTTGATCAGATTGGGTCATTCCACCCCATCTCTCCGGCGCACGCGTCCTATCAACCAGTTTATTCAAACTGGGAGTAATTTAAGGGCCTGTTCTGCAAGGGATGGATTTAAGCTCTATTCACGGAGCTGACTTTTATCTCTGAATTAGTCCCACATAAAATAATTGCATTTAAAAAGGACTCAGCAGGCTGCTGTTATCAAAACCTTTTGAAAGGTCTGCTCCGTTTGATAGTGCCGTTTGGCTTTTTTAAAACAACATCAAAGACAAAAAAAAAGAAAAAAGAAAAAGACCAAAAAGAAAAAGAACAAAGGAATTGATAAGAAGACATCTCAGTGCACGTTAGTTTACCCCTGTCCCCTGCTGTTAAAATATGCCCCAGTTGGCTCAGGACACCATGTGGCACTCTGTCCTCTGCTTCTGGGACAGATGCCTTTTGATGGGGTGCTGCATATGGACTGCATCATAAGAAGGAATAATCAAGGTTCACCACCAAAGAGATTTGTTTGTGGTGTTCTCGGTCTTTTTTTAATGAAGTTCTTACCCAGAGGATTGTCTGTTGACCCAAGGAGATCATGGGTGAAGATTCAGCTGTAGGTAGCCAGCGTGGCTTTGGTCTTCATAGAATGGTTCGAGTTGGAAGGGACCTTGAAGGTCATCCAATTCCAACCCCCTGCCCTGGGCAGGGACACCTCCCACCAGACCAGGTTGCTCCAAGCCCCCTCCAACCTGGCCTTGAACCCCTCCAGGGATGGGGCAGCCACAGCTTCTCCGGGCAACCTGGGCCAGGCTCTCCCCACCCTCACACCAAAGTAGTTCTTCCCCACATCTCATCTCCATCTCCCCTCTTTCAGTGTCAAACCCTTCCCCCTCATCCTATGGCTCCCCTCCCTGATCCAGAGTCCCTCCCCAGCTTTCCTGGAGCCCCTTGAGGGACTGGAAGGGTCTTGAAGGTCTCCCTGGAGCCTTCTCTTCTCCAGGCTGAACCCCCCCAACTCTCTAATCCTGTCCTCCCAGCAGAGGGGCTCCAGCCCTTGGAGCATCTCCGTGGCCTCCTCTGGTCCACTTCCACCAGGTCCATGTCCTTCTGATGTTGGTGGCCCCAGAGTTTTCAGGTTGGCCGGCTCTTGGCTGCCTGGGCTAATGGGGAGGTTGTGGGAGCTCTGTACTGTCCTGGCAGTGGGTTTGTGTTGTGAAGAAGAGCCAGGAGAAGGGGACTTGGATCAGGAATGGATTCCCTCATCCCTAGGAGCAAATCTTTTTGGAGCAAAGCTGGGAGTGACCCTGTGAAGTCATTCTGGAGGTGGAAATGTGCTGAAATTTGGGCGTCGCTCTGTCCATTTAAAAGTAAAAAAACGTGGTTTTTGCACACAAAACAACAGGTTCACCCGGATTTAAGGGCTTTCTAAAAGTAGTAGCAGAATAGGAGATGAAAATTGGAAAGATATCCTGGGTTAATAGGCACCGTCCTCGCTCTTGCTCACAGCAGAATCCACAGGATCTTCTCTGGTGGAGAAGCGTTTGCATCACAACTGCCCTGATTCAGCAGCTGAAATGGAAAAAATAAAATAAAAGGGGGGGTTGGATCAAACCAGATTTAAAATGTATCTTTTTTTTTTCTTTCCTGATAAAAATTAACGTCTGAAAAATTCAATTAACGTCAGGAGAAACGTTCTGCTCAACCCACACCAGGACTGCAGGAATGACTCATGGGAGAGATGGTCGTCACGACGTGTGTCGGGGGCTGTGGGATTGGGGGGCAGGGGGGGGACACACCGAGGGGATGGGGCTGGACCCCCACTCCATCTGGAAGCGCCCCAAATCCTCTGGGAGCAGAGGATTGAGTTGGATCCAGTTGGTTTGAGTGTTGAGAAGAACAGGGGTAACTCCCTGTCCCTCAACTCGCCTGAATGATGGGAAGTCAAAGTCTTGGACTTGGGGTCCATGAGTATGACTTCATGGGACATCTGGCCAGTAGCACCTAAAATATCTCAGAGCCTAAAAAATGGAGGGAGGAGAGGAGGCAGAGGAAGGAAGCTTTGACACCCCCTTCTTTCTCTTCACCTTCTTTCTTTCTTTGCATTTTCTCCTTCCAAAAAAACCCTTCCTCTGGCACCTTCTCCCAGCCTTTCCTCCATCCCCGCTCCGTGTAAAAAAACGTGGAAAAGTTTTCATCAACCTCATCCTTGTTGGAGGTTTCAAGCCATCTGAGCTCAGAGCTGTCTTTATTTATTTATTTCTTAATTTTGTTGTTGTTGTTGTTCCCCAAATGTCATCTCATCTGCTGTAAAAAGACCAAAAAATATTACCAAAGAAGATCTCATCTCCATCTTTCAGTGTCAAACCCTTCCCCCTCATCCTGTGGCTCCCCTCCCTGACCAAGAGTCCCTCCCCAGCTTTCCTGGTATCCCTTGAGGGACTGGAAGGGTCTTGAAGGTCTCCCTGGACCTTCTCCTCTCCAGGCTGAACCCCCCCAACTCTCTCATCTTGTCCTCCTAGCAGAGGGGCTCCATCCATGGATCATCTCCGTGGCCTCCTCTGGCCCTGCTTCCAACAGATTTCCTAGGTCCATCTTCTTTACCTTGCATCTCTTCTGTCCACTTTGTGTTACATTCACTTTAAATGATTACAATTTAGGTTGAAACTTAATTTTCTCTCCTTTGTTGAGGATCAAATATTGAAATTTCTGGAGAGTTGAGCAAAAATCCTGAGGACTTGGAGGCTTTGATATAGATAAACACGTACTACTGGTAGCGTGCAAATTTAGGGCTATTAAAAGAAAGGATTTAGATAAGAAAAATATTTCCTTTTTTCTCAACTCTCTCTGTAAGAACAGCAATCAATTAAACCTGTCGGAATGAGGGGATTTGGGTGAGGTTTGATGGGGTTTTTTTGATTTTTCAGAAGCTGGGATTGACTGTTTATGCCATAAAATTTAAATAGTTGGCAGCGTTGCCGACTGCGGTGATTTTATCTCCGGACCCGTCGTATTGCGGAGAGCTCCTCCGCGAGCTTCCCCTGCTTGCCCTGCCAATGAACTCAGCATCTTATCTAATTAAAAGGCTTGATTAATTCACTGCATTAACCTCATTTTTGGGCCTTCGTGGTGGCGAGGTCTCTGCGGCCGGGGAAGCGCCCGCAGACCTTCAGGTGAAGTTTGAGATGTGTTTTAGTGCATTTTAGTTGAAATTTGTGCTATAATTCCCTAAAGGAACGGCGGTGTATGATATTTGGATACATATGTAGTTTATGGATTGATTTTTTTTTTTTCTCTAATTTTTTTTTTTTTATGATCAATGAAACAGAAAGAGTAAGTGAAGGACCCTGAGTGTTATAAATAACCTCCGAGCGGTTTATGGAGTGTCAGTTTTCTCCATTCCCCAATGATTTTATAAGGGTTTCAATCTTGGGCGTTAAAGGTCTGTTCCCCGGGGGGGTACAAGGGTGTTTTGAAGAAGCAGAAGAGGAAAAGGTGGTGGTTGCTCTTCTTCATCAGGGAGGGGAGCCGTAGGATGAGGAGGAATGGTTTTAAACTGGAAGAGGAGAGATGGAGATGAGATGTGGGGAAGAACTTCTTTGGTGTGAGGGTGGTGAGAGCCTGGCCCAGGTTGGCCAGAGAAGTTGTGGCTGCCCCATCCCTGGAGGGGTTCAAGGCCAGGTTGGAGGGGGCTTGGAGCAACCTGGTCTAGTGGGAGGTGTCCTTGCCCATGGAAGGGGCTTTTAAGAAGCAGAAGAGGAAAAGATGGTGTTTGCTTTTCTTCATCAGGGAGGGGAGCCGTAGGATGAGGAGGAATGGTTTTACACTGGAAGAGGGGAGATGGAGATGAGATGTGGGGAAGAACTTCTTTGGTGTGAGGTTGGTGAGAGCCTGGCCCAGGTTGCCCCGAGAAGCTGTGGCTGCCCCATCCCTGGAGGGCTTCAAGGCCAGGTTGGAGGGGGCTTGGAGCAACCTCGTCTAGTGGGAGGTGTCCCTGCCCATGGAAGGGGTTTTTAAGAAGCAGAAGAGGAAAAGGTGGTGGTTGCTCTTCTTCATCAGGGAGGGGAGCCGTAGGATGAGGAGGAATGGTTTTAAACTGGAAGAGGAGAGGTTGAGATGGCCCAGGTTGGCCAGAGAAGCTGTGGCTGCCCCATCCCTGGAGGGGTTCAAGGCCAGGTTGGATGGGACTTTGAGCAACCTGGTGTGGTGGGAGGTGTCCCTGCCCATGGAAGGGGTTGGAACTGGATGATCTTTAAGGTCCCTTCCAACCCAAACCATGATTCTATGGCTCCCGTTTGCTCCTTCCCCCCTGGGCTCCACCAAAACCTCAGATAGGTTTTGAGTTTCCATCAGCTGCTGGGACCTTCAGCATTGTCACCGCGGTTCTTCAGTGGGAAGGAAACCAAACAGTGGTGTAAAGATCCATTTTATGTTGTAATCGTTTTTGTGGTCACTTCTGTAGGGAAAGTTCAGAACTTTTTAGTTTCATAACTCCTCTACACGCCAAAATTGTACAATTTCCTCTCATTCAGGTTCACTTCATTCTGCACTTTCTGATATTGTTTATTGGTGCCTTCATCGAAACGAGGGCTTTTTATTGAACTCTTTTTCGAGGCTTTTATTTTCTTTGGTCCAAGCGCATTGATTTTCTTACATTAAAAATTAAGGAATGAATCTCATTTGGCTTTCAGCTCTGTCTGGTTTGCAGCTGTGAAATGGGCAGCGGAGTACGACACCACGCTTTGGGCTTTTTATTTAGGTTAAATCTGTAAAATGAGTAAAAGAAATTGGTGGTTATTCAGTGGCATCAGCAAATTTGGGTCTTTTGTAAATCAGAACAGTCTTTGCTGTTGGGAAAAACTCTTTAGATGATGCTCAGCATTGATGAGGTCCCCTCTCGGTCTTCTCTTCTTCAGCTGAACAACCCCAGGTCCCTCAGTCTTTCCTCCTCAGAGATGCTCCAGTCCCTTGACCATCTTTGTAGCCCTCTGCTGTCCCCTCTCCAGCAGTTCCCTGTCCTTGTTGAACTGGGGAGCCCAGAACTGGTCCCAGTGCTCCAACTGGGGCCTCCCCAGGCCAGAACAGAGGGGCAGGATGACCTCCTTCCACCTGCTGGTCACGCTCTTCTTGATGCCCTCCAGGATACCATTGGCCTTCTTGGCCACAAGGGCATCGATGCCCTTGGCCTTCTTGGCCACAAGGGCATCATTGGTGGCTTATGGGCAACTTGTTGTCCACCAGGACTCCCAGGTCCGCAGAGCTGCTCTACTTGTTGTCCACCAGGACTCCCAGGTCCCTCTCTACAGAGCTGCTCCCCAGCAGGTCAACTCCTGCAATGGGTTTAATGTAAAAATTACAAGCTGGTAGTATGAGTGTTTAATTACTCATTTTGATTACTCACATCTTCTGGTTGGTCACTGGTTTTGTCTCTCTGGCTTTTATGGCTTAGAGAGAGGAGAACCGGTGCCGTCCCCAAGCGTGCAAGGAGAGCATTGAGCTCTGTCCCTTCTCTCCAGGCTCTTTCACCCTTTCCCTCTGTTTTTCAAAGCCACGAGGAATTTCCCCACGAGGCTGATCTAGACCTGAATTTCTAATTTATCTTCTTTTTTTTTTTTTTTTTAATGGCTTTTCCCTAAAAACCTGATTGTCTCGGCAGAGGATGGACCTGCAGCCTTCAGATGCTAAATCCCCTCTTATTTGCAAAGAAATGAGTAAAGTTTCCAGCTGGAGGATCCCCTTTCCTTCTCCCATCCCCCAGGCTGGCACATCCTTGCTCCCATTTAATCCCTGACCTACATCCAACATCCAGGCTCTTGCTTCTCCACCGTTTCCCTCGCCGTGAATATTCTTTTCAAGCGAAGTTGGCTGAAGGATTTCCTTAAATGTCTTCAGAGACTGAACAGAGTCATCTTTCACGCTGCTGATCTGGAACCGGGAGGGGATATAAAAAAAAACAGACCCAACAAAACAACCTTCTACAAATCTTCCCCGTTGCTCATTCCTGTCACGTCCCTGCGGCTCGATTCCTCGCTCCTCGTGCCTTGGCACACATCTTCACTTCTGCCTTGACCTTGCCTTTTGAGTGCTACCTTCCTTATCTCTTTTTTTTTTTTTTATTTTAAATCCACATTCACTTACCTTTTGTCCTCTATCCAGGAAAACCATCATCCTTCCACCACTAGTTATTCACCATCTCATTTTTCTACTCAGGAACGCCCAGAACCTTATTGAGCGGAGTCATCGTTTGAGGCTCGTTTAGGCAGGAATGACTTTAATTAAATAGCTGTCTGCTGCTTGTTGTTTTGAGTTCAGGTTCCTTTTGTGTCTAGGAAAATTTGTGAGGAAAATACATCTCAACCAGTCTGAAGATAAGCTCTGCTTCCTTACTTCGATTTATTTGACTGTTTTTTTAAGAGTAGAAGAGCTTTAAAAGTATCTCAGATAATAAAGCAAATAGAAACGTCAATTGGAGATTGTATTTGACCAAACTACTCTATGAAAAGTGTGTTTTAGACTGGGATTGTGTACTCAATGGTAAGGAGGTGGAGAAGTAAACCATCTTATACACCTATAAATACTTCAAGGGTGGGTGTCAGGAGGATGGGGCCAGGCTTTTTCCAGGGACAGGACAAGAGGGAACAGGCACAAAGTTGACCATAAGAAGTTCCACCTCAACATGAGGAGGAACTTCTTTTCTTTGAGGGTGGCAGAGCCCTGGCAGAGGCTGCCCAGAGAGGTGGTGGAGTCTCCTTCTCTGAAGACATTCCACCCCACCTGGATGGGTTCCTGTGCAACCTCCTCTGGGTGAACTTTCTTTGGCAGGGGGTTGGCCTAGATGATCTCCAGAGGTCCCTTCCAACCCCATATCATTCTGGGATTCTGTGGGTGAAGAGCTCAAGGGACAAAGTGGGTGGCAGAAGGAGGTTGGGTAGATGCTCCCTTCATGTTCTCATGAATGTTTCTCTAAATAACTTGCTGATACAGAAGGATGAAGGACAATAGTTGGAATGGACAATGTCCAGCGTTTTGTTTGACTCCATGTGTAACGTTCCCTGGGACTCCAAGTGAAATATTTGATGAAAAAAACCAAAAAGCAGCAAAACTGCTGGAGAAAGATAGTTGCCTCTTTACTTTGTATCTCAGTAGACTGTTTGCTTTGGATGCTTCAGACCAAGCTTCAAATTCCTTCTCCTGCTGGGAGAGGAGGGTGTGAAGACAAATCTCCCTCCTGCTGCGCCGATGTCCTAATTGCTAACCTTGCTGAGATCTCACCAGCTCCTTTGATGATCTCCCAGCTATATAAATTGTTAAATAGCAATAAAAAGAAGTGTCTATAACCGAGCAGGTTATCTCTATATATATCTAAAAAATACTTCTGGTTTCCTCTCAGACATCTTACTCAGTTTTTTAGCTGCTCCAGTGTTAGCCCTCCACATTTTGACCTCTGAAAGGTTACTTTCTTTGCTGGTCCATCTCAAAATTATTCCATCTTATTAATTCTTTTCCTGAGGTGCTTATTTAACTCGACAGCTTTGGACACCCTTGCCAAAAGTATTTTCTCCTTTCTTTGCCGGGGCTGTACATCCCAGACAGCATTTGCACTTGGCATTTAAATTCCAACCCTGCCTACGTTGAAGTTCACAAGATCTTTAAGGGCATTTGGAATTGACAGAGGGAAGAAAGTCCGTCTTCATCATGTTTTCTGCAGTGTTTTCTCGAAAGGAAAGATCTTTCTTCTGAAGGTATTTCCAGTACAGCCGCAACCAGAGGAGATAAAGTTATCAAGGTGGTGTTGGAAGCTACTAAAAAAGATGGATTTGGCAGGATCTTGGGAGTCTGTGCTGTCTAAGATGCTGAAAATACTCTTTTTTTTTTCCCCCTCTGCTTTCCTGGCCAGATTTGTGCATTTGTGTCAGAAAAAAATGTTCTTGTTGGATCATCAGAAGCTTTGACTGTATTTGTTTGGTTTTTTTCTTTCTTTTTTCTTTTCTTTCTTTATTTTTTTTCTTTTTTGAGGCATCTTCATGCCCCATTGGGGTCATCAGAAAGAGCTGTGATAGTCGAGTATGTTTTGGGTTTTTCTCATCTCTTGTGCTCTTCAATGGTGCCCTCCTCTTCTGAGAGCTTTGTGGGACCTCCAGTCACCTCAGAGTAATGGAAATGGTCCCGGACTGGTTTCTGCCCGATGAGCAAAGACACCCAAAGCCACAGGGACCCAGAGCTTGGCAGAAGCTGTCCAGAAGGCAAGATTAGCCTTCCCTGGGCACAGGGCTTAGATGATGGCTTGTAGTAGGAATAGTGTGGCCAGCAGGACCGGGGCAGTGATCATCCCCCTGTACTTGGCCATGGTGAGGTTGCACCTTGAGTGCTGGGTCCAGTTTTGGGCCCCTCACCACAAAAAAGACATTGAGGTGCTGGAGAGGGTCCAGAGAAGGGCAACGGAGCTGGTGAGGGGTCTGGAGAACAAGGAGGAGGGTTTGGACAACTTCTGAGGAGCAGCTGAGGGAGCTGGGGATGTTCATCATGGAGAAAAGGAGGCTGAGGAGAGACTTTCTCACTCTCTCCAACTCCCTGAAAGGAGGGTGTAGCCAGGGGGGGTCAGTCCCTTCTCCCAAGGAACAAGAGGAAATGACCTCAAGTTGCTCCAGGGGAGGTTTAGGATGGATATTGGGGAAAATTTCTTCACTGAGGGAGTTATCAAGCTTTGGAAGAGGCTGCCCAGGGCAGTGGTGGAGTCACCATCCCTGGAGGTACTTAAAAGACATATAGATGTGATGCTGAGGGACATGGGGTAGTGGTGGACTTGGCAGCCTTGGGTTCATTGTTGGATTCAATGATCTGAAAGGTCCCTTCCAACCTTTCCTCAGCAGAGGGATGCTCCAGGCCCCTCCAGGATCATCTTTGTAGCCCTCTGCTGTCCCCTCTCCAGCAGTTCCTTGTCCTTCTGGAACTGGGGAGCCCAGAACTGGACCCAGTGCTCCAGCTGGGGCCTCCCCAGGGCAGAGCAGAGGGGCAGGATGACCTCCCTTGACCTGTTGGCCACACTCTTTTGACTGTCCCTCAGTAGACCATTGGCCTTCTTGGCCACAAGGGCACACAGCAGCTAAAGGAAACCAATCCAGGGTTTTTCTATTCCTTACACTTGCTGCTTTGCTTGGTTGTGGGTTTTTTTTTTTCCCCTCCCCTTCCATTGTGCTGACGCGGCGCCGAAATGAGATGCTTCATGCAAAATGAACGCGGTCGTCCCGAAACGCCCGTCCTCCGGCTCAGCTCCTTGCCTTTCATCAGCAGAATCCCAGAGAATCCCTCCTGGGGATGGAGCCGGAGCAGATGCTGGGTCGGCTCGCGCCCAGGGCTGTAAAGAGATCCTTTGGTGCCTCTAAATGCACAGCTTTATTAATTTTGTGCGTTATTACACCCCTGCGTGGGGCCAATCTGCAATATTCAGTAATTCGCTGCCATCAAATGCAGGCTCCAATATGGAAACCCCCTGGAAAGAAACATTTTTAATATAAAACCCCCTGCACCAGGACAGGGTGGGGGTGACCAGCTGGAGAGCAGCTCTGAGGAGAAAGACCTGGGAGTCCTGGTGGCCAACAGGATGCCCATGAGGCAGCAATGGGCCTTGTGGCCAAGAAGGCCAATGGCATCCTGGGGGGCATCAGGAAGAGTGGGA
>NW_015091300.1:311509-316199 GCF_001431845.1 Calidris pugnax | reverse complement strand
GAACTGGGGAGCCCAGAACTGGTCCCAGTGCTCCAACTGGGGCCTCCCCAGGCCAGAACAGAGGGGCAGGATGACCTCCTTCCACCTGCTGGTCACGCTCTTCTTGATGCCCTCCAGGATACCATTGGCCTTCTTGGCCACAAGGGCATCGTTGGTGGCTTATGGGCAACTTGTTGTCCACCAGGACTCCCAGGTCCCTCTCTACAGAGCTGCTCCCCAGCAGGTCAACTCCTGCAATGGGTTTAATGTAAAAATTACAAGCTGGTAGTATGAGTGTTTAATTACTCATTTTGATTACTCACATCTTCTGGTTGGTCACTGGTTTTGTCTCTCTGGCTTTTATGGCTTAGAGAGAGGAGAACCGGTGCCGTCCCCAAGCGTGCAAGGAGAGCATTGAGCTCTGTCCCTTCTCTCCAGGCTCTTTCACCCTTTCCCTCTGTTTTTCAAAGCCAGGAGGAATTTCCCCTCGAGGCTGAGCTAGATCTGAATTTGTAATTTATCATCTTTTTTTTTTTTTTTTTCTCTTTCACCCTTTCCCTCTGTTTTTCAAAGCCACGAGGAATTTCCCCACGAGGCTGATCTAGACCTGAATTTCTAATTTATCTTCTTTTTTTTTTTTTTTTTAATGGCTTTTCCCTAAAAACCTGATTGTCTCGGCAGAGGATGGACCTGCAGCCTTCAGATGCTAAATCCCCTCTTATTTGCAAAGAAATGAGTAAAGTTTCCAGCTGGAGGATCCCCTTTCCTTCTCCCATCCCCCAGGCTGGCACATCCTTGCTCCCATTTAATCCCTGACCTACATCCAACATCCAGGCTCTTGCTTCTCCACCGTTTCCCTCGCCGTGAATATTCTTTTCAAGCGAAGTTGGCTGAAGGATTTCCTTAAATGTCTTCAGAGACTGAACAGAGTCATCTTTCACGCTGCTGATCTGGAACCGGGAGGGGATATAAAAAAAAACAGACCCAACAAAACAACCCTCTACAAATCTTCCCCCTTGCTCATTCCTGTCACGTCCCTGCGGCTCGATTCCTCGCTCCTCGTGCCTTGGCACACATCTTCACTTCTGCCTTGACCTTGCCTTTTGAGTGCTACCTTCCTTATCTCTTTTTTTTTTTTTTTTTTAAAATCCACATTCACTTACCTTTTGTCCTCTATCCAGGAAAACCATCATCCTTCCACCAGTAGTTATTCACCATCTCATTTTTCTACTCAGGAACGCCCAGAACCTTATTGAGCAGAGTCATCGTTTGAGGCTCGTTTAGGCAGGAATGACTTTAATTAAATAGCTGTCTGCTGCTTGTTGTTTTGAGTTCAGGTTCCTTTTGTGTCTAGGAAAATTTGTGAGGAAAATACATCTCAACCAGTCTGAAGATAAGCTCTGCTTCCTTACTTCGATTTATTTGACTGTTTTTTTAAGAGTAGAAGAGCTTTAAAAGTATCTCAGATAATAAAGCAAATAGAAACGTCAATTGGAGATTGTATTTGACCAAACTACTCTATGAAAAGTGTGTTTTAGACTGGGATTGTGTACTCAATGGTAAGGAGGTGGAGAAGTAAACCATCTTATACACCTATAAATACTTGAAGGGTGGGTGTCAGGAGGATGGGGTTGGTCTTTTTTCAGTGGTGCCCAGGGACAGGACAAGAGGAAACGGGCACAAACTTGAACGTAAGAAGTTCCACCTCAACATGAGGAGGAACTTCTTCACTTTGGGGGTGGCAGAGCCCTGGAAGAGGCTGCCCAGAGAGGTGGTGGAGTCTCCTTCTCTGAAGACATTCCACCCCACCTGGATGGGTTCCTGTGCAACCTCCTCTGGGTGAACTTTCTTTGGCAGGGGGTTGGCCTAGATGATCTCCAGAGGTCCCTTCCAACCCCATATCATTCTGGGATTCTGTGGGTGAAGAGCTCAAGGGACAGAGTGGGTGGCAGAAGGAGGTTGGGTAGATGCTCCCTTCATGTTCTCATGAATGTTTCTCTAAATAACTTGCTGATACAGAAGGATGAAGGACAATAGTTGGAATGGACAATGTCCAGCGTTTTGTTTGACTCCATGTGTAACGTTCCCTGGGACTCCAAGTGAAATATTTGATGAAAAAAACCAAAAAGCAGCAAAACTGCTGGAGAAAGATAGTTGCCTCTTTACTTTGTATCTCAGTAGACTGTTTGCTTTGGATGCTTCAGACCAAGCTTCAAATTCCTTCTCCTGCTGGGAGAGGAGGGTGTGAAGACAAATCTCCCTCCTGCTGCGCCGATGTCCTAATTGCTAACCTTGCTGAGATCTCACCAGCTCCTTTGATGATCTCCCAGCTATATAAATTGTTAAATAGCAATAAAAAGAAGTGTCTATAACCGAGCAGGTTATCTCTATATATATCTAAAAAATACTTCTGGTTTCCTCTCAGACATCTTACTCAGTTTTTTAGCTGCTCCAGTGTTAGCCCTCCACATTTTGACCTCTGAAAGGTTACTTTCTTTGCTGGTCCATCTCAAAATTATTCCATCTTATTAATTCTTTTCCTGAGGTGCTTATTTAACTCGACAGCTTTGGACACCCTTGCCAAAAGTATTTTCTCCTTTCTTTGCCGGGGCTGTACATCCCAGACAGCATTTGCACTTGGCATTTAAATTCCAACCCTGCCTACGTTGAAGTTCACAAGATCTTTAAGGGCATTTGGAATTGACAGAGGGAAGAAAGTCCGTCTTCATCATGTTTTCTGCAGTGTTTTCTCGAAAGGAAAGATCTTTCTTCTGAAGGTATTTCCAGTACAGCCGCAACCAGAGGAGATAAAGTTATCAAGGTGGTGTTGGAAGCTACTAAAAAAGATGGATTTGGCAGGATCTTGGGAGTCTGTGCTGTCTAAGATGCTGAAAATACTCTTTTTTTTTTCCCCCTCTGCTTTCCTGGCCAGATTTGTGCATTTGTGTCAGAAAAAAATGTTCTTGTTGGATCATCAGAAGCTTTGACTGTATTTGTTTGGTTTTTTTCTTTCTTTTTTCTTTTCTTTCTTTATTTTTTTTCTTTTTTGAGGCATCTTCATGCCCCATTGGGGTCATCAGAAAGAGCTGTGATAGTCGAGTATGTTTTGGGTTTTTCTCATCTCTTGTGCTCTTCAATGGTGCCCTCCTCTTCTGAGAGCTTTGTGGGACCTCCAGTCACCTCAGAGTAATGGAAATGGTCCCGGACTGGTTTCTGCCCGATGAGCAAAGACACCCAAAGCCACAGGGACCCAGAGCTTGGCAGAAGCTGTCCAGAAGGCAAGATTAGCCTTCCCTGGGCACAGGGCTTAGATGATGGCTTGTAGTAGGAATAGTGTGGCCAGCAGGACCGGGGCAGTGATCATCCCCCTGTACTTGGCCATGGTGAGGTTGCACCTTGAGTGCTGGGTCCAGTTTTGGGCCCCTCACCACAAAAAAGACATTGAGGTGCTGGAGAGGGTCCAGAGAAGGGCAACGGAGCTGGTGAGGGGTCTGGAGAACAAGGAGGAGGGTTTGGACAACTTCTGAGGAGCAGCTGAGGGAGCTGGGGATGTTCATCATGGAGAAAAGGAGGCTGAGGAGAGACTTTCTCACTCTCTCCAACTCCCTGAAAGGAGGGTGTAGCCAGGGGGGGTCAGTCCCTTCTCCCAAGGAACAAGAGGAAATGACCTCAAGTTGCTCCAGGGGAGGTTTAGGATGGATATTGGGGAAAATTTCTTCACTGAGGGAGTTATCAAGCTTTGGAAGAGGCTGCCCAGGGCAGTGGTGGAGTCACCATCCCTGGAGGTACTTAAAAGACATATAGATGTGATGCTGAGGGACATGGGGTAGTGGTGGACTTGGCAGCCTTGGGTTCATTGTTGGATTCAATGATCTGAAAGGTCCCTTCCAACCTTTCCTCAGCAGAGGGATGCTCCAGGCCCCTCCAGGATCATCTTTGTAGCCCTCTGCTGTCCCCTCTCCAGCAGTTCCTTGTCCTTCTGGAACTGGGGAGCCCAGAACTGGACCCAGTGCTCCAGCTGGGGCCTCCCCAGGGCAGAGCAGAGGGGCAGGATGACCTCCCTTGACCTGTTGGCCACACTCTTTTGACTGTCCCTCAGTAGACCATTGGCCTTCTTGGCCACAAGGGCACACAGCAGCTAAAGGAAACCAATCCAGGGTTTTTCTATTCCTTACACTTGCTGCTTTGCTTGGTTGTGGGTTTTTTTTTTTCCCCTCCCCTTCCATTGTGCTGACGCGGCGCCGAAATGAGATGCTTCATGCAAAATGAACGCGGTCGTCCCGAAACGCCCGTCCTCCGGCTCAGCTCCTTGCCTTTCATCAGCAGAATCCCAGAGAATCCCTCCTGGGGATGGAGCCGGAGCAGATGCTGGGTCGGCTCGCGCCCAGGGCTGTAAAGAGATCCTTTGGTGCCTCTAAATGCACAGCTTTATTAATTTTGTGCGTTATTACACCCCTGCGTGGGGCCAATCTGCAATATTCAGTAATTCGCTGCCATCAAATGCAGGCTCCAATATGGAAACCCCCTGGAAAGAAACATTTTTAATATAAAACCCCCTGCACCAGGACAGGGTGGGGGTGACCAGCTGGAGAGCAGCTCTGAGGAGAAAGACCTGGGAGTCCTGGTGGCCAACAGGATGCCCATGAGGCAGCAATGGGCCTTGTGGCCAAGAAGGCCAATGGCATCCTGGGGGGCATCAGGAAGAGTGGGA
>NW_015091300.1:274213-297750 GCF_001431845.1 Calidris pugnax | reverse complement strand
TGAGATGTGGGGAAGAACTTCTTTGGTGTGAGGGTGGTGAGAGCCTGGCCCAGGTTGGCCAGAGAAGTTGTGGCTGCCCCATCCCTGGAGGGGTTCAAGGCCAGGTTGGAGGGGGCTTGGAGCAACCTCGTCTAGTGGGAGGTGTCCCTGCCCATGGAAGGGGTTTTTAAGAAGCAGAAGAGGAAAAGGTGGTGGTTGCTCTTCTTCATCAGGGAGGGGAGCCGTAGGATGAGGAGGAATGGTTTTAAACTGGAAGAGGAGAGATGGAGATGAGATGTGGGGAAGAACTTCTTTGGTGTGAGGTTGGTGAGAGCCTGGCCCAGGTTGCCCCGAGAAGCTGTGGCTGCCCCATCCCTGGAGGGGTTCAAGGCCAGGTTGGATGGGGCTTGGAGCAACCTGGTCTAGTGGGAGGTGTCCCTGCCCATGGAAGGGGTTTTTAAGAAGCAGAAGAGGAAAAGGTGGTGGTTGCTCTTCTTCATCAGGGAGGGGAGCCATAGGACAAGGGGGAAGGCTTTGACACTGGAAGAGGGGAGATGGAGATGAGATGTGGGGAAGAACTTCTTTGGTGTGAGGTTGGTGAGAGCCTGGCCCAGGTTGCCCCGAGAAGCTGTGGCTGCCCCATCCCTGGAGGGCTTCAAGGCCAGGTTGGAGGGGGCTTGGAGCAACCTCGTCTAGTGGGAGGTGTCCCTGCCCATGGAAGGGGTTTTTAAGAAGCAGAAGAGGAAAAGGTGGTGGTTGCTCTTCTTCATCAGGGAGGGGAGCCGTAGGATGAGGAGGAATGGTTTTAAACTGGAAGAGGAGAGGTTGAGATGGCCCAGGTTGGCCAGAGAAGCTGTGGCTGCCCCATCCCTGGAGGGGTTCAAGGCCAGGTTGGATGGGACTTTGAGCAACCTGGTGTGGTGGGAGGTGTCCCTGCCCATGGAAGGGGTTGGAACTGGATGATCTTTAAGGTCCCTTCCAACCCAAACCATGATTCTATGGCTCCCGTTTGCTCCTTCCCCCCTGGGCTCCACCAAAACCTCAGATAGGTTTTGAGTTTCCATCAGCTGCTGGGACCTTCGGCGTTGTCGCTGCGGTTCTTCAGTGGGAAGGAAACCAAACAGTGGTGTAAAGATCCATTTTATTTTGTAATCGTTTTTGTGGTCGCTTCTGTAGGGAAAGTTCAGAACTTTTTAGTTTCATAACTCCTCTACACACCAAAATTGTACAATTTCCTCTCATTCAGGTTCACTTCATTCTGCACTTTCTGATATTGTTTATTGGTGCCTTCATCGAAACGAGGGCTTTTTATTGAACTCTTTTTCGAGGCTTTTATTTTCTTTGGTCCAAGCGCATTGATTTTCTTACATTAAAAATTAAGGAATGAATCTCATTTGGCTTTCAGCTCTGTCTGGTTTGCAGCTGTGAAATGGGCAGCGGAGTACGACACCGCGCTTTGGGCTTTTTATTTAGGTTAAATCTGTAACATGAGTAAAAGAAATTGGTGGTTATTCAGTGGCATCAGCAAATTTGGGTCTTTTGTAAATCAGAACAGTCTTTGCTGTTGGGAAAAACTCTTTAGATGATGCTCAGCATTGATGAGGTCCCCTCTCGGTCTTCTCTTCTTCAGCTGAACAACCCCAGGTCCCTCAGTCTTTCCTCCTCAGAGATGCTCCAGTCCCTTGACCATCTTTGTAGCCCTCTGCTGTCCCCTCTCCAGCAGTTCCCTGTCCTTGTTGAACTGGGGAGCCCAGAACTGGTCCCAGTGCTCCAACTGGGGCCTCCCCAGGCCAGAACAGAGGGGCAGGATGACCTCCTTCCACCTGCTGGTCACGCTCTTCTTGATGCCCTCCAGGATACCATTGGCCTTCTTGGCCACAAGGGCATCGTTGGTGGCTTATGGGCAACTTGTTGTCCACCAGGACTCCCAGGTCCGCAGAGCTGCTCTCCAGCAGGTCAACTCCTGCAATGGGTTTAATGTAAAAATTACAAGCTGGTAGTATGAGTGTTTAATTACTCATTTTGATTACTCACATCTTCTGGTTGGTCACTGGTTTTGTCTCTCTGGCTTTTATGGCTTAGAGAGAGGAGAACCAGTGCCGTCCCCAAGCGTGCAAGGAGAGCGCTGAGCTCTGTCCCTTCTCTCCAGGCTCTTTCACCCTTTCCCTCTGTTTTTCAAAGCCACGAGGAATTTCCCCACGAGGCTGATCTAGACCTGAATTTCTAATTTATCTTCTTTTTTTTTTTTTTTTTAATGGCTTTTCCCTAAAAACCTGATTGTCTCGGCAGAGGATGGACCTGCAGCCTTCAGATGCTAAATCCCCTCTTATTTGCAAAGAAATGAGTAAAGTTTCCAGCTGGAGGATCCCCTTTCCTTCTCCCATCCCCCAGGCTGGCACATCCTTGCTCCCATTTAATCCCTGACCTACATCCAACATCCAGGCTCTTGCTTCTCCACCGTTTCCCTCGCCGTGAATATTCTTTTCAAGCGAAGTTGGCTGAAGGATTTCCTTAAATGTCTTCAGAGACTGAACAGAGTCATCTTTCACGCTGCTGATCTGGAACCGGGAGGGGATATAAAAAAAAAAACACAACAACACAACCCAACAAAACAACCCTCTACAAATCTTCCCCCTTGCTCATTCCTGTCACGTCCCTGCGGCTCGATTCCTCGCTCCTCGTTCCGTGGCCCACATCTTCACTTCTTCCTAGACCTTGCCGTTTGAGTGCTACCTTCCTTATCTCTTTTTTTTTTTTAATTTTAAATCCACATTCACTTACCTTTTGTCCTCTATCCAGGAAAACCATCATCCTTCCACCAGTAGTTATTCACCATCTCATTTTTCTACTCAGGAACGCCCAGAACCTTATTGAGCAGAGTCATCGTTTGAGGCTCGTTTAGGCAGGAATGACTTTAATTAAATAGCTGTCTGCTGCTTGTTGTTTTGAGTTCAGGTTCCTTTTGTGTCTAGGAAAATTTGTGAGGAAAATACATCTCAACCAGTCTGAAGATAAGCTCTGCTTCCTTACTTCGATTTATTTGACTGTTTTTTTAAGAGTAGAAGAGCTTTAAAAGTATCTCAGATAATAAAGCAAATAGAAACGTCAATTGGAGATTGTATTTGACCAAACTACTCTATGAAAAGTGTGTTTTAGACTGGGATTGTGTACTCAATGGTAAGGAGGTGGAGAAGTAAACCATCTTTTGTGTACTCAATGGTAAGGAGGTGGAGAAGCAAACCATCTTATGCACCTATAAATACTTGAAGGGTGGGTGTCAGGAGGATGGGGTTGGTCTTTTTTCAGTGGTGCCCAGGGACAGGACAAGAGGAAACGGGCACAAACTTGAACGTAAGAAGTTCCACCTCAACATGAGGAGGAACTTCTTCACTTTGGGGGTGGCAGAGCCCTGGAAGAGGCTGCCCAGAGAGGTGGTGGAGTCTCCTTCTCTGAAGACATTCCACCCCACCTGGATGGGTTCCTGTGCAACCTCCTCTGGGTGAACTTTCTTTGGCAGGGGGTTGGCCTAGATGATCTCCAGAGGTCCCTTCCAACCCCATATCATTCTGGGATTCTGTGGGTGAAGAGCTCAAGGGACAGAGTGGGTGGCAGAAGGAGGTTGGGTAGATGCTCCCTTCATGTTCTCATGAATGTTTCTCTAAATAACTTGCTGATACAGAAGGATGAAGGACAATAGTTGGAATGGACAATGTCCAGCGTTTTGTTTGACTCCATGTGTAACGTTCCCTGGGACTCCAAGTGAAATATTTGATGAAAAAAACCAAAAAGCAGCAAAACTGCTGGAGAAAGATAGTTGCCTCTTTACTTTGTATCTCAGTAGACTGTTTGCTTTGGATGCTTCAGACCAAGCTTCAAATTCCTTCTCCTGCTGGGAGAGGAGGGTGTGAAGACAAATCTCCCTCCTGCTGCGCCGATGTCCTAATTGCTAACCTTGCTGAGATCTCACCAGCTCCTTTGATGATCTCCCAGCTATATAAATTGTTAAATAGCAATAAAAAGAAGTGTCTATAACCGAGCAGGTTATCTCTATATATATCTAAAAAATACTTCTGGTTTCCTCTCAGACATCTTACTCAGTTTTTTAGCTGCTCCAGTGTTAGCCCTCCACATTTTGACCTCTGAAAGGTTACTTTCTTTGCTGGTCCATCTCAAAATTATTCCATCTTATTAATTCTTTTCCTGAGGTGCTTATTTAACTCGACAGCTTTGGACACCCTTGCCAAAAGTATTTTCTCCTTTCTTTGCCGGGGCTGTACATCCCAGACAGCATTTGCACTTGGCATTTAAATTCCAACCCTGCCTACGTTGAAGTTCACAAGATCTTTAAGGGCATTTGGAATTGACAGAGAGAAGAAAGTCCGTCTTCATCATGTTTTCTGTAGTGTTTTCTCGAAAGGAAAGATCTTTCTTCTGAAGGTATTTCCAGTACAGCCGCAACCAGAGGAGATAAAGTTATCAAGGTGGTGTTGGAAGCTACTAAAAAAGATGGATTTGGCAGGATCTTGGGAGTCTGTGCTGTCTAAGATGCTGAAAATACTCTTTTTTTTTTCCCCCTCTGCTTTCCTGGCCAGATTTGTGCATTTGTGTCAGAAAAAAATGTTCTTGTTGGATCATCAGAAGCTTTGACTGTATTTGTTTGGTTTTTTTCTTTCTTTTTTCTTTTCTTTCTTTATTTTTTTTCTTTTTTGAGGCATCTTCATGCCCCATTGGGGTCATCAGAAAGAGCTGTGATAGTCGAGTATGTTTTGGGTTTTTCTCATCTCTTGTGCTCTTCAATGGTGCCCTCCTCTTCTGAGAGCTTTGTGGGACCTCCAGTCACCTCAGAGTAATGGAAATGGTCCCGGACTGGTTTCTGCCCGATGAGCAAAGACACCCAAAGCCACAGGGACCCAGAGCTTGGCAGAAGCTGTCCAGAAGGCAAGATTAGCCTTCCCTGGGCACAGGGCTTAGATGATGGCTTGTAGTAGGAATAGTGTGGCCAGCAGGACCGGGGCAGTGATCATCCCCCTGTACTTGGCCATGGTGAGGTTGCACCTTGAGTGCTGGGTCCAGTTTTGGGCCCCTCACCACAAAAAAGACATTGAGGTGCTGGAGAGGGTCCAGAGAAGGGCAACGGAGCTGGTGAGGGGTCTGGAGAACAAGGAGGAGGGTTTGGACAACTTCTGAGGAGCAGCTGAGGGAGCTGGGGATGTTCATCATGGAGAAAAGGAGGCTGAGGAGAGACTTTCTCACTCTCTCCAACTCCCTGAAAGGAGGGTGTAGCCAGGGGGGGTCAGTCCCTTCTCCCAAGGAACAAGAGGAAATGACCTCAAGTTGCTCCAGGGGAGGTTTAGGATGGATATTGGGGAAAATTTCTTCACTGAGGGAGTTATCAAGCTTTGGAAGAGGCTGCCCAGGGCAGTGGTGGAGTCACCATCCCTGGAGGTACTTAAAAGACATATAGATGTGGTGCTGAGGGACATGGGGTAGTGGTGGACTTGGCAGCCTTGGGTTAATTGTTGGATTCAATGATCTGAAAGGTCCCTTCCAACCTTTCCTCAGCAGAGGGATGCTCCAGGCCCCTCCAGGATCATCTTTGTAGCCCTCTGCTGTCCCCTCTCCAGCAGTTCCCTGTCCTTCTGGAACTGGGGAGCCCAGAACTGGACCCAGTGCTCCAGCTGGGGCCTCCCCAGGGCAGAGCAGAGGGGCAGGATGACCTCCCTTGACCTGTTGGCCACACTCTTTTGACTGTCCCTCAGTAGACCATTGGCCTTCTTGGCCACAAGGGCACACAGCAGCTAAAGGAAACTAAAGGAAACTAATCCAGGGTTTTTCTATTCCTTACACTTGCTGCTTTGCTTGGTTGTGGGTTTTTTTTTTTCCCCTCCCCTTCCATTGTGCTGACGCGGCGCCGAAATGAGATGCTTCATGCAAAATGAACGCGGTCGTCCCGAAACGCCCGTCCTCCGGCTCAGCTCCTTGCCTTTCATCAGCAGAATCCCAGAGAATCCCTCCTGGGGATGGAGCCGGAGCAGATGCTGGGTCGGCTCGCGCCCAGGGCTGTAAAGAGATCCTTTGGTGCCTCTAAATGCACAGCTTTATTAATTTTGTGCGTTATTACACCCCTGCGTGGGGCCAATCTGCAATATTCAGTAATTCGCTGCCATCAAATGCAGGCTCCAATATGGAAACCCCCTGGAAAGAAACATTTTTGTAATTCGCTGCCATCAAATGCAGGCTCCAACCCCCTGGAAACAAACATTTTTAATATAAAACTCCCTGCACCAGGACAGGGTGGGGGTGACCTGCTGGAGAACAGCTCTGAGGAGAAAGACCTAGGAGTCCTGGTGGACAACAGGATGCCTATGAGGCAGCAATGGGCCTTGTGGCCAAGAAGGCCAATGGCATCCTGGGGGGCATCAGGAAGAGTGGGACCAGCAGGTGGAGGGAGGTCATCCTGCCCCTCTGCTCTGCCCTGGGGAGGCCCCAGCTGGAGCACTGGGACCAGTTGTGGGCTCCCCAGTTCCAGAAGGAGAGGGAACTGCTGGAGAGGGGACAGCAGAGGGCTACAAAGATGATGGAGGGACTGGAGCATCTCTCTGCTGAGGAAAGGCTGAGGGACTTGGGTCTTTTGAGTCTGGAGAAGAGAAGACTGAGGGGGGATCTGATCAACATCTATAAATACTTGAAGGGTGGGTGTCAGGAGGATGGGGCCAGGCTTTTTCCAGGGAAAGGAAAAGAGGAAACGGGCTCACAAACTTGACCATAAGAAGTTCCATCTCAACATGAGGAGGAACTTATTTCGTGTGAGGGTGGCAGAGCCCTGGCAGAGGCTGCCCAGAGAGGTGGTGGAGTCTCCTCTGGAGACATTCCAACCCCACCTGGATGGGTTCCTGTGGGACCTGCTGTGGGTGGCCCTGCTTTGGGAGGGGGTTGGAGGAGATGATCTCCAGAGGTCCCTTCCAACCCCACATCATTCTGGGATTCTGTTAGAAGAAATGAAGGGGCTGGTTTTTCAGGGTGGAAATTACAGCGCCGACATTTAACGGCGTAATCCATCCATCAGCAGAGAAAGGGAATTATTACATTAGTTTTGTTGCTGGTTTGGGGTTTTTTTTTGTGACCTGCAGCATTTGGCGAGGTGTTTTTGATTTCGTTGTGATGTCCCTGAGCTTTCTGAGCTTGAAGGACTGTTGCTTTCGGGATAATTCAGGCCTTTCTGGGGCTGACAAGCCCTGATGGATTTATGACGGTCGTAACACGGAATGAATTTGCTGATCCCTGTGTTTAGAGGAGCGGCTGTTGCTCTTAGAGTAGATTTGGGTTGTGCCAAGGGGTGGTTAATACATGAAGCAGAACCCCGTGTGATGCTGTCACAAGGAGACCACAGGAGCGTGGCGAGATTGATAACAGGACTCGCATGGAAACTCCCAACGCTGAACTCGCCAAGAATATTACAAGGAATGTGACATTTGGGTACTAAAGGCCTTTTTTTATGCCTTTTATGCCTTTGGATGAGCCTTGCAGTGATCTGTGACCCTTCCATGGGCCGTACGAATGCTCCCGGTGCTCCGGCGTCCTCCAAGGCTGGTGGAGGATTCTCCAGGTG
This sequence comes from Calidris pugnax, assembly GCF_001431845.1. NCBI lineage: Eukaryota > Metazoa > Chordata > Aves > Charadriiformes > Scolopacidae > Calidris > Calidris pugnax. The sequence continues at coordinate 290,162 of NW_015091300.1, read as the reverse complement.
CCGTTGACTTTGGTTTATGAATTTAGTTTTTCTCACAGCTCCTGCAAGAATTTCCTATTAATTATTCCGAAAGAAGCGGGCCCTTCATTCAGGCTACGCCCGAAGCCCCAGAAAACACCTTCAAAGTGTTTTAAAATAGATGTTTCTTGATAGGAACCACCAAGAGGTAGTTAAGAGGAAGAAATCACTGCTGTTGATTTATAAATGAGTCTGATACCCGTGTTTAGCTTTACTTCTTGGCCTAGGAAACAGCCCAACTCCCCTGATTTATTTCTTGGGGCTTTCCCAGCGAGTTGTGGGGTGGCAGAGCCTTGTTCTGGGAGTTTTGAAGCAATGGTTGTGACCACAAGAGGATGGTTTGTCCAAAACCATTTCATTTGAAAGATGAGAGGTTCTTACCAGACCAGAAAGGTCGGTGTGGGAGCCCTGTGGAGATGCCACAGGTCCATTTGGGATGAGGAGAGCAATAACTGCTTGTGCTTCACTAATAGTTGGAGACCTCCTCAACCAGTTGTCCCCATTTTCGTCTTATTTTTCCTCGACAGAAAAATAAGAAGCTAATCTTCTTCAAGCAGTGTCTTTTTTGCATCTGTTCTTCGCTGACGTAATCAACGAAGTGAAGTTTCTTTCTGAGAGGCTATTTTTGTCTTGGTTTTGTTCTCCTTCTCCTTCCTTTACCTTAAAGACATAAAAAAAAACCTACCTGAGTTTTCAGCCTTTGAGGCGAGTTCATGTTTGATAAGGAACAAAAGTTCAGGATGTGTCAAAAGAAAAAAAATGGAATTTATTCTTGGACCCAACAAAATGAGGAGATAGTTCATAAATCCCAACCCGCCCTCTCTTTCCTCTTCCTCTAATGAGTTCATTAGGGATGTTAATGATATGGAGACCTTCATTAGGATACTGCCAAGGAAGGAGGGCTTCCAAATCCTGTCTGCAGGTGAGATGGGCACCGTAAACTGTAGCTGTCCATCAGGGGCCAGTTCTCTTTAATGTCTTTATTAATGATCTGGACGAGGGGCTCCAGTGCACCTTCAGTCACTTTGCAGAGGACACCAAGTTGGGTGGGAGTGTTGATCTGCTGGAGGGTAGAAAGGCTTTGCAGAGGGATCTGGACAGGCTGGATGGATGGGCTGAGGCCAATGGGATGAGGTTCAACAAGGCCAAGTGCCGGGTCCTGCCCTTGGGTCACACCAACCCCATGGAGGCTCCAGGCCGGGGGCAGAGTGGCTGGAGCTGCCTGGTGGAAAAGGACCTGGGGGTGTTGGTCGACTGTTGGCTGAACGGGAGCCAGCAGCGTGCCCAGGTGGCCAGGAAGGCCACCAGCATCCTGGCCTGTGTCAGCAATAGGGTGGCCAGCAGGACTGAGACAGTGACCATCGCTGGTGAGGCCCCACCTCAAGTGCTGGGTCCAGTTTTGGGCCCCTCACAACAGGAAAGACATTAAGGTGCTGGAGCGTGTCCAGAGAAGGGCAACGGAGCTGGTGAGGGGTCTGGTGATCAAGGAGAAGGGTCTGAAGAACTGAGAAGCATCTGGAGGAGCTGGGGGTGTTCATCCTGGAGAAAAGGAGGTTGAGGGGAGACTTCCTCGCTCGCTCCAACTCCTTGAAAGGAGGGTGTAGAGAGGTGGGGTCAGTTTCGTCTCAGAGGTTTAAGAGGTTTAAGATGGATATTAGGAAAAATGTCTTCACTGACAGGGCTTTCAAGCCTTGAAAGAGGCTGCCCAGGGCAGTGGTGGAGGCACCATCCCTGGAGGTATTTAAAAGCTGGGCAGATGTGGTGCTGAGGGACATGGCTTAGTGATTGGCTTGTCGGTGTTGGGTTGATGGTTGGACTTGATGATCCTAAAGGTCCCTTCCAACCTGGTCAATTCTCTGATTCTATGAGCAGGATGAAGTAGTTCGTGGCAGGTCAAAGGCCAGTTGGGCAAAGTTGACCCAAGGTGTGTTTGTCGAGCTCGGTATTTCTGCCTCCTTCGGTTGGGGTGAGGGAAAGAGGGGGTTGGGGTGAGGGAAAGAGGGAACGTGGCCACAGCATGAGACATTTATCCCCAAAATGCCGTTGGCCTTTGGGAAAGCTAAGCCATAATGAGGAGATGGACCCGTCAGACGCAGCGCTAATAAAAAAAAAGCCCTTACTCAGATTTTAGCCTGTTATTGCTTTCAGCGTTCGTTAAATGGCAAATGCTACAACTAAGTAGGGTTATATTAAAATCAAAGTTCATGGGCTGTTTGCTCTTAATGATACAGAAGCCGGTGTTTAGAAAAACCCTCTGGGCACGGCGTGAGCTTCCCCTGTATCGCTGCGAGGTGGCCACCCCCCTTCCTTTCACGCTGGAGGATCTTTGAGAATTAAATGCTCCCCATCATCAGGAATGAAAATCCCACGTTTTCTTAATGCTATTCATTGGGATTCTTCCAGATTTCTGCTGCCGTATGAACCTGTTCTATTCATTTAGGTAAATGTTGGTTTTTTTGGTTCAAGAAGGAGAGGGAACTGCTGGAGAGGGGACAGCAGAGGGCTACAAAGATGAGGAGGGGCCTGGAGCATCTCTCTGATGAGGAAAGGCTGAGGGACTCCTTGGGGCTTTTGAGTCTGGAGAAGAGAAGACTGAGAGGGGATTTGATCAAGGCCTATAAATACTTGAAGGGTGGGTGTCAGGAGGATGGGGCCAGGCTTTTTTCAGTGGTGCCCAAGGACAGGACAAGAGGAAATGGGCACAAAGTTGACCATCAGAAGTTCCATCTCAACATGAGGAGGAACTTTTTTTGTGTGAGGGTGACAGAGCCCTGGCAGAGGCTGCCCAGAGAGGTGGTGAATGTCTCCGTCTCTGGAGACATTCCAGCCCCACGTGGACACGTTCCTGTGGGACCTGCTCTGGGTGGACCTTCTTTTACAGGGGGTTGGACTAGATGGTCTCCAGAGATCCCTTCCAACCCCATGTGGTTCTGTGATTCTGTAATGGTTTTGCCTGCATGTAAGGGGCTGTGGGATTTCTGTTGGCTTCCAGTGTAAAATGAAACAATATCCAGGTCCTAAAGTTGCTCATTAATTAATGAGGGCATTTATTAATTTTCTCTCCAAGGATTGGCAAGAACAACTTTTCCCTGCTCAGCAGGATGGGTTAATCCACCACCTCTGCTGCCACCCCAACCTGCCACGTGTCTCCGCAAACACAATAAATTAAAAAAAAGCCACGGAACAACTTTTCCCTGCTCAGCAGGATGGGTTAATCCACCACCTCTGCTGCCACCCCAACCTGCCACGTGTCGCAGCAAACAAAATAAATTTAAAAAAAACTACAAGGAGCCAAAGTTAAAAGTCAAAGCAAAAAAAAAAATTAAAAAAAATTAAAAATAAAAAAATAACAAAAAGGGAGGCTCTCCAAAAATCTGGGATTGGAGTAAAGGAGCACTTGACTTCCGCGGAGAAAAGATTGATGAATTGTTGCTAAACAGTGCCAACAGCTCTTCTTCCCTTCCAATTACTGAGTGATGAGATAAAAGAGCTAAATGAAAGAATCCAGCTTTTCTCAAAACCTTCTCATCTTACCGTTTTATGCGTCTTTCTTTATGTTTGATATTATGTTGAATTATGTTTGTTAACCCCTCCCTGTAAGGGTAAGAAAAAAAAATTGCTTTTTTCCTCTACGATATTAGGTAACGTGGAATTATTTTTCCCTCTGATTTATTTGCTCCTCAACCCGGGATCGTGTATTTATGCGGCATCTTGTATTTCTATCAAAGAATTCTTCATGCTCTTGAATTTGAACTCTTGACCAGCCTTTACAACTACCTGATACTGTACCCAGAAACGTCTTCCACCCATGGAGGGCCCCATGGAGCTCTCCTTCGCTCCATAAAGTACCAAAACCTGCTGAGATAGGGTGAGAAGATCCCATCAGGGAGGGGGAGGAATAACCCCCTGCACCAGGACAGGTTGGGGGGTGACCTGCTGGAGAGCAGGTCTGAGGAGAAAGACCTGGGAGTCCTGGTGGACAACAGGATGCCCATGAGCCAGCAATGGGCCCTTTTGGCCAAGAAGGCCAACGGCATCCTGGCCCAGGTTGCCCAGAGAAGTTGTGGCTGCCCCATCCCTGGAGGGGTTCAAGGGCAGGTTGGAGGGGGCTTGGAGCAACCTGGTCTGGTGGGAGGTGTCCCTGCCCATGGGAGTTGGAACTGGATGATCTTTAAGGTCTCTTCCAACCCAAACCATTCCCTGATTCTGTTATTTTTCCAAATGAATCCTGGGATGTTGAACAAACGTGCGGTCTCTGCTCGGTTGTGGCTCGTTGGGTGGAGGCAACTGCAGTTGAGTAAGGGAAGGAGAACATAGGCCAATGCATGGAAACAAATAGCCTAAATTAACATTATCACAGAAATCTTGGTGGAACACCTTTAACCAACCTTTGAGGGATGCACCAGCTCCAGCATCTGAGATATTTGTTGCTGGGATCACTTTAATATTGAACAATTTTAGAAAGCCAGGCTTCTCCAATGGTAATTTTGGGTGCTCGTCGTACAGAGAAGGTATGGAAAAGCATCCCGGAGGCGTCCCTGACTCTGGTTCTTCAGGATTAACCAACTTCAAGTCACAGAATCACAAAATCACAGAATCTTCTAGGTTGGAAGGGACCTTAAAGATCATCTTGTCCACCCGTCAACCTCACTGACAAAAATAGTCACCAGGAATTTTGAAGGAGCAAGTGGTTGCGGATGCTCGTGAAAGCTTAGGATTATTTTAACTTTTCTTCTCCCCATTGTCTACATTTTGTTTAGAAATTTGGAAGAAAATGGTAAAGCGCCCTCACATTTCGAGGCTGTGAGGATGAGATTTGTTAAAAAAAAATCTATTTTTATTTTATGGAGACACAAAACTCTCCTCCTTTGGGTTGAAAAACTATTTCAGATTGAGGTGGAGTCCTTCCCCGAAAGAGTTATTTTTTTCTTTCTGAAAATTACCCTTTTAAAGAATTAAAAAAATGATAATAATTAAGTATCGACAAGGATGTGAGGAAAAGTAGAGCCTTCCTTGATGATAACAATATCCTTTATAGCTTGAAACATATGGCTTGTTCCAGCCCAGCCATAAATATCTTCCTCGAGCTTCTGATTGCCTTTTTGATGGAATAACACCCGGGCCACATGTGCTCTGGAGATGGAGCTGTTTGCGCCGTATCTCCTCGCTTTCGCCGCTGCCATCGGGCTTTTCCTTTCATCTGTTTATAATTCATCTTGGTTAAAAAGACACCGTTGCGGCTGACGGAAATAAAACCTAACGGGCCTTAAAAACCCCCCATAAATATGAATTCATTCTTTCAATTGCTCCCCCGAGGCCTGACACTGCAAAGTCCTCATCCGGGAAAATACTCCCCCTTTTTTTTTTTTTTTTTTCAGTTAAATTAAGAAAAGAAATGCTGCTAAAAAGCCAAGAGATCCAATGGGATCATCCAATTTGATGAGAAACATCCAATCTGGTGATTTGACAAACCTTGACCCAGGTTTGTCTCTGCAGAGCCAAGGGACTAATGGATTTGGTTTGGTTTTTTTGCTTAACCAAAAAAAGAAATGACACTGTAGGAGAACTGAAATGAAATTTGGGAAAGTCAGGGTGGGTATAGCGAGATATTGAAATTAAACCTGTTTGATTTGACGTGCGATCTTTTTCCTGGCCCCAACAGAGTGTTGATTTCATCTCGTTAACGCGTTGACATAAACCCAAACATATTTGTTTTCCGCCGTGCCGTAGGAATGTGTGACATTTGGCGAATACCTGATGGTAATTGCTGTGTACACGAACTGTCTTGCTTCCCAGCTGAGAAAAACAACGTAGGACTGGAAGGAACTGGTGGAGAGGAACTTGGACACTTGGCTGTGAGGTGTTGTGTGAGCCCGTGACGCAGGGATGCTTTTTAATCCATTCAGTTGTGGTGAGATCCATTCATAAAATTAGGGGGAGTGTCACAGATGAGTTTTGACCACCTTTTTTTTTGAGTTTTGAGGGCCTCTGGAGCATGGGTGCTCAAGATGTCTCCATGCCAGGGAGCTGCAGAAAGTTTCTTGCTAAGGAACCCAACCCGTAGCACAATCAGATGTTGCCCATGAGCCAGCAAGGTGCCCTTGTGGCCAAGAAGGCCGATGGTCTCCTGGTCGGCATCAAGAAGAGCGTGGCCAGCAGGTGGAAGGAGGTCATCCTCCCCCTCTTGTTTTTCCCTGGTGAGGCCACATCTGGAGCACTGGGTCCAGTTGTGGGCTCCCCAGTTCCAGAAGGACAGGGAACTGCTGGAGAGGGGACAGCAGAGGGCTACAAAGATGGTCAAGGGACTGGAGCATCTCTCTGCTGAGGAAAGGCTGAGGGACTTGGGGCTTGGAGACAGAAGATTGGGAGGGGACCTCATCAATGCTGGGCAATAGCTAAAGGGTGGGTGGCAAGAGGATGGGGCCAGGATCTCCTCAGTGGTGCCCAGGGACAGGACAAGAGGAAATGGGCACAAACTTGACCATCAGAAGTTCCACCTCAACATGAGGAGGAACTTCTTTCCTGTGGGGGTGGCAGAGCCCTGGAAGAGGCTGCCCAGAGAGGTGGTGGAGTCTCCTTCTCTGGAGACATTCCAACCCCACCTGGACACGTTCCTGTGGGACCTGCTGTGGGTGGCCCTTCTTTGGCAGGGAGTTGGACTATAGATGATCTCCAGAGGTCCCTTCCAGCCCCATACCATTTTGTGATTTTGTGATTTTGTGATTACTTTCCCCTCTTTGGCATAATCCTGAAGGAACGGGACGTCCCCCGCCTCATTAACATGCCAATTAAAATTAGTTGTTGATTTTGGGAGTAAATTCAACAATTCTCTGCACTGATGGGAGAGAAAGAACTATTTTATTCTTTTTTCCAAGGGAGCTGCAGACTTCTTTAGGTGAAATGTTATCTTTTGGCATAATTAGCAGTTGATTTTGGGCGTAATTAGTTGCTGTTTCAGTCTGTGGGATAGGGACAGGTGGGACGATTTTTCTGCAGGATTAACAGAATGGTGTAAAGAGCTTCTTTCCTTTCTGTGCAATTTATCCAGGGCTGCAAAAATGCCTGCCTAATTAATAAGCGAGCCCATAATAATCTTACCTTGCAACGGAAAGGTTTTACATGAAACCATTAGCGAAGTTAAGACTTCACCTTTTCAACTGAACCCCTCGTCCCTGGTGGTGAAAACCTGCCTGGTGATGGAGAGACGTGGAGTTGGTTTGTATTTTATCATTTGGAGTTGTCGTTACCATTCCCACATGTCAGTTCTGCTTCTCTGAGGTTTATTAATGATCTTTTTATCTGACCTTAATTGCACGGCGCCGATAATGTAAGAAATAAGGGAAAGGGTTTGAATTGTCTGAGGGGAGCTCGTGAAGGACTTCTGAGGAGCCACCTGAAATTCTGAAGACATTATTGATACATAAAACGAGTGTTGTGTGAGGCTGGATGCTCTTTGCAACCCAAAAAGAGCTGGGACTCCTGGTGGACAACAGGGTGACCGTGAGCCAGCAATGGGCCCTTCTGGCCAAGAAGGCCAACGGCATCCTGGGGGCATCAGGAAGAGTGGGACCAGCAGGTGGAGGGAGGTCATCCTGCCCCTCTGCTCTGCCCTGGGGAGGCCCCAGCTGGAGCACTGGGTCCAGTTCTGGGCTCCCCAGTTCCAGAAGGACAGGGAACTGCTGGAGAGGGGACAGCAGAGGGCTACAAAGATGCTGAGGGGCCTGGAGCATCTCTCTGCTGAGGAAAGGCTGAGGGACTTGGGACTTTTGAGTCTGGAGAAGTTTGAGGGGGGATCTGATCAAGGCCTATAAATACTTGAAGGGTGGGTGTCAGGAGGATGGGGCCAGGCTTTTTTCAGTGGTGCCCAGGGACAGGACAAGAGGAAATGGGCACAAACTTGACCATCAGAAGTTCCATCTCAACATGAGGAGGAACTTCTTTAGTGTGAGGGTGTCAGAGCCCTGGCAGAGGCTGCCCAGAGAGGTGGTGGGGTCTCCTTCTCTGGAGACATTCCAACCCCACCTGGACACGTTCCTGTGCAACCTGCTCTGGGTGGCCCTGCTTTGGCAGGAGGATGGAGGAGATGATCTCCAGAGGTCCCTTCCAACCCCATATCATTCTGGGATTCTCTGATTCCTTAACCTTAACCTCTCCAAACCACCAAGTATGCATTTTACAGCTCACGTCCGCGGCAGGTACAGTTGATAGCCTCCCCTATATCTGGGCAGGTCTCCTACGTGCACTTACTATAAATTGTGCTTCTTTACTCCACCAGTTCCTGCTGGTATTTAGGTTTATGGCTCCAACTGCAGCAGAGCCCAGGGACCTCACTATGGGTCTTAATGGACTGTTGCGCACGTTCCTTCTACATCGGTCCTCGCGTCCGAGAGGATACGGGGATGTTCCTGCTCTGAATCAAAAAGGCTTAAATCTTGAGCTCCGACTGTAAGAGATTACAGCTTTTACCTCTGAAAAATCCTCTATGTTCAGTCCCTGGTGTCTTCTTCTTGATGGCCACGGAACAAATGGCCGTGAACACACAGTCCCGGGGCTTGAAAAGCTATTAATTGACAACTACGGGTCAGATTGCAAATGAGTACTTAAAACTTATGTGTTTATATTTGCATTTATTGTATTAAATGAATAAGATTTACCAAAACATACTTTTTTCTGTTTTAAACCATTGAATCTGTTGCTCATGGGCTGGTTTCACGCTTTAGTTCTTCGGTGTAATTTTGTCTTGAGGAGCTGGACCTAATTTTGTAGAGCAAAAGCTGCAGGGACAGAGGTAATTCCATGCCTTCAGGGAGAGAAAACCCAGTCCAGGTCAGAAAAACAGCTAAAAATTAGAAGAAATGAGTTTAATTCCTGGGTATTTCGTTGACCTCGTTGAGTCACTTCGCTCTCCGTCCTCTCTTCTCCAGTGACACCACTGTCTCTCTGGGATGGAGCGGCTCTACCACGTCTGGTTGGGCTCAGTGGGGATGTATCTACTGTAACGACCCTTAGGAAATTCCCATTCTTGTTTTGTAGGGCCAAAAATTGACATATTTAAATATATGCAGATTCGCCTTTCTTGGTGAGGTACAGCTCTTCCCAACCTCTACCAACCCGGGGTGGCCGAGAGGATCGGACGTGCCTCTGGGCCTCCGTCTGGAGGCTCCTCTCTGGGATGGAGATGCTCTACCACATCTGGCTGGGCTCAGTGGATATATATCTACTGTAACGACCCTTAGGAAATTCCTATTGTTTTGTAGGGCCATAAATTGACATATTTAAATATATGCAAATTTACCTTTCTTGGTGAGGTATAGCTCTTCCCAACCTCTACCAACCCGGGGTGGCCGAGAGGATTGGACGTGCCTCTGGGCTCCATCTGGAGGCTCTGTGGGGCCACAGAGAAACGGTGGGGTGAAAATATTGAGTGAAAACAAGGCTGGAAAGGGTAAATACGCTGCCAGGAAAGTTAAAAGAAGGGAGATGTAAAATACGACGATCGGAGAGCGGTTAAATCTGCATGAGAGTATGGAAACGAAACCCATGAAAAATGAATGAACAGTAAGTGCATCAAGATATGAGTAGAATAAAAAGGGATGCGAGAGGAGGGAAGGTTAAATCAGAGACACAACGCGTTTCCTCATTTTTATGCAATGTTAATGGTAATTTTGCTTGTCTTACCCGTGTCAAATTCCAGAAATATTGTCGGCTACAGGAGAGCTTATAGCGTGGCACCGTTTCCTTGCTCTCTTTAGAGGTGATGGAGTGATTCATGAGCACTTAGAGCTCCCAACGACCCTTCCCAGGTGCTGACACAAGGATACGGGCTGAGAGAGTTGGGGGGGTTCAGCTTGGAGAAGAGAAGGTCTCCAGGGAGACCTTAGAGCCCCTTCCAGTCCCTCAAGGGGCTCCAGGAGAGATGGGGAGGGACTCTGGATCAGGGAAGGGAGCCATAGGATGAGGGGGAAGAGTTTGACCCTGAAAGAGGAGAGGTTGAGATGAGATCTTCTTTGGGGAAGAACTTCTTTGGTGTGAGAGTGGTGAGACCGTGGCCCAGGTTGTCCCAAGACGCTTTGGCTGATCCATCCCTGGAGGGGTTCAAGGCCACGTTGGAGGGGGCTTGGAGCAACCTGGTCTGGTGGGAGGTGTCCCTGCCCATGGGAGTTGGAACTAGATGATCTTTAAGGTCCCTTTCAACCCAAACCGTTCTATGATTCTATGATATTCTGAATGGGAGGTTGGGATGTGTGGTCTCTGCTTGATTGTAGCTTGTTGGGTGGAGCCCGACTGCAGTTGAGTAAGGGAAGGAGAACATATGCCAATGCATGGAAACAAATGACCTAAATTAACGTTAGGTCCTTCTAATGATCCTTCATTAACTTTGGATCTACTGCAAAATGGGAGTTTTCTACACATTTTTTTGTAGAATCACAGAATGGTTTGGGTTGGAAGGGATCGTTAAAGATTACCTAGTTCCAACCTCCCTACCATGTCTTTTCTACCCCAAACCAGTAGGTTTCTACCCCAGTTTTCATCTGAAAAGCTTTAAAGGTCTGCAAATGTTATTTATTGAAAATACATCTTTGGGACCTGCGTACAATTCTACCTTTAGCGCTTGATTTTCTTATTGGGTAGAAGCCAAAAGTGACTGGGAGCAGACAAAGGGATGGAAGGAGCTTCTCACCGTTGCGTTGTCTTTATCAGTGAACTCAATAAGATTTGTTTTACATTCTCCCCGTTCAATAGGCAGCACGGCATCGCGTCACACCAGCCTGTTTGGAAAGGAAATGAGTCGAATAATGGAATTTATTACCAGCAAAACTGAGTGGGAGAAGCATTTTAGATTTGGCTTTACATGGGAAGCCTTGAATCAAAGTGTCCCAAACGGGTTAGACACCTCCAAATCCCAAATATCCTTGTCCATCCTGGACCTGTGTGTTGGATGTGTGTGTTCATCCTGCCTCGGGGTGGAGAAAATGTGGCTTTTTGACTTTTTGGAGAATAATCTGATGGTGGCCAGCTTTCCTTTTGGTATTTAGAGCGATGGTGGCAAGTGATGCTCTAAAAGGTGACAGGGGAGATCAGGTCCTGATGATGGCCATGGCCCTCAGGTTGTGGGGCCTGAGATGATGGTGGATTTTCCTCTTCTCCTCTTCCGGCCCCGAGTGGAGTCACGTGTGGTTTGAGAACACCTTAATGGAGCTCAAATCTTTGAGCTTAATGAAGGTGTAAGTCAGTGATACTTAATGTGGTGTGACTACAGAGCAGGCAGAGTAACGTTCCCCCATCATCTAGAGCTCAAACCATGGAGGACTTGACTCGTTCAGTCCATATAATTTCATCTCCTGCCGTAAGATTTCTTCACCTTGGCTCCATATTTAATATTTAGTACCTTCTATAGGATGGAGGCTGCCCACCCTGCTCCCTGGAACAGCAGTCGTGGGTGATGGAGACCCACTGCTTGGGTGGGTTATCACTTTTGCCAAGCAAAGTTTCCCTCAGATTTTAATATTTCTGCATTTGGTGGATTTTCCTCCTTTTTTTTAATGCTTGAGATGCGCAAAAGTGAACACAGTTCATTTTTTCCCCCTGTAGTTAAGCAGATATATCACAGGGCAGGAGAAGAAAAGTCCCTCAGCCTTTCGGCATCAGAGAGATGTTCTAGTCCACTGGTCATCTCTGTAGCCCTCTGCTGTCCCCTCTCCAGCAGTTCCCTCTCCTTCTGGAACTGGGGAGCCCAGAACTGGTCCCAGTGCTTCAGCTGGGGCCTCCCCAGGGCAGAGCAGAGGGGCAGGATGACCTCCCTCCACCTGCTGGTCCCACTTTTCTTGATGCCTCCCAGGAGACCATTGGCCTTCTTGGCCACCAGGGCCCATTGCTGCCTCATGGTCATCCTGTTGCCCACCAGGTCCTTCTCAAAGAGGGGATAAGATGCATTTCCTGATGGTAAATCCCCACACCAGGAAGCTTCCTGGAAGGTGTGGTGGGTGCATCTGAGCCTTGAAGCACCCACCGTAGGTGGGCCACCAAAGCCAACCTGAGCTCCTGGAGATCAGGATGTGAACCTTCAGGGAGAGCTTGGAAATGCAGAAAGCCCTACGAGAAAAGAAAGGAATCAGCATGTGGAAATTGGGACCTCTTTGGTGGTGTGAAATTGAATTCTGCTCCATTAAGCAGGGAGTTTTAATTGAGTATTACTGCTTTGCAAATACGTTTGAATAATATCTATTTTTAGTACGTCTTGTTGGCAGAGCGGCTGAAGAACAAAGCAAAACCAGAAAAGGCCTAAAATGAGGAATCTTTTGTTTGCTTCATTTCTTTTTTTTTTTCTTTTTTTTTTTTTTCTGACTGCACCCTCTCGTTTCAATTTGTATGCACGGTATTTTTTCTTGAATCTCTGCTTTTTTTAATTAGAAACGTATAAATAGGGGCTATACCGACATTATTTTTAGAGAGAAGAGAAAGGATTGGACAAACCCGAATATTACTGATGTTAGTTGTTGGGTTTTTATGTTTGCATTCAGAAAATAGGATTCTAAAAAAATTAATTCCCAACTTTTGAACGCAATAGAGTAGGAAGGGGTAGGAGAAGAAGCTTAGGTAGATACAGCCTCTTCCTTACCATGGAAGAAAAGCTTGTGTTTGAGTGAATGATACCAGCAATGTCTCCTAAATAATGCTGGCTGGTTTTGTAAAGTGCTACTAATTAGGTACAATTATGATTAGTCCCTAGTTCAGGAAGGACAGGGAACTGCTGGAGAGGGGACAGCAGAGGGCTACAATGATGAGGAGGGGCCTGGAGCATCTCTCTGCTGAGGAAAGGCTGAGGGACTTGGGGCTTTTGAGTCTGGAGAAGAGAAGACTGAGAAGGGATTTGATCAACACCTATAAATTATTCAAGGGTGGGTGTCAGGAGGATGGGGCCAGGCTTTTTTCAGTGGTGCCCAGGGACAGGACAAGAGGGAACGGGCACAAACTTGACCGTAAGAAGTTCTATCTCAACACGAAGAGGAACTTCTCTCCTGTGAGGGTGGCAGAGCCCTGGCAGAGGCTGCCCAAGGAGGTGGTGGAGTCTCCTTCTCTGGAGACATTCCAACCCCACCTGGACATGTTCCTGTGCAACCTGCTCTGGGTGGCCCTGCTTTGGGATGGGGTTGGAGGAGATGATCTCCAGAGGTCCCTTCCAACCCCATATCACTCTGTGATTCTATAAAAAACAGCTTATCTTTTGGTAGAATCGTAGAGTTGTCAGCATCTCTGTCTGTTTCATCCATAACATTTAAGAAAATAGAATGGATGTGCCACATGTAAAGTCTTTGGATTCAGCAGAATTTCTGGACCTTCAAAAAGGGAGAGAAATTTTCTGGTGAGGCTCCAGTTGATGAATCCCAAAAGTGAGAAATGACCCTGTGGACTTTTGGCTGTTAAATATAATAAGAGGTTTTCTGGAAGGTTTTTTGTCGCAGTGGGAGGGGGTAAGTGAGGTGTATCTCACCTTTGTGCTCTAGGAGAGCTTGAGGTGTCTTGGAAATACTTCGTTTCCAGCCAGAATCATAGAATGGTTTTGGGTTGAAAGGGATCTTAAAGGTCTGAGATGTTGGGAAAACTCCAGCAGAGCATTTAAACACGCACGTAGTCTCGTTAAACCAATCTGTTCAGATATGGAAATGAATTTGTTGAGTTCTCCCTTTTCCCTGGGCTGAAATACTCCTCCCCCACATAATGGTTAAGAGCCTGGAGTTCAGGAGCGGAGTCAATTATGGACGGACGCGCTGTCCCCCGGGGGGACGAGGGGTCGCCGACAAAGCAAGGAGGGCAGATGTCCTTTGATTAATGGGACAGCCCGTGTGTTTGGGGCATCTGGCAGGCAGGAGATGGGCCCCACTGTTGCTTAGGGATGGTGGCCCCCAGTCGATGTCCTAATTGCTCAGCCCTTGGGTTACCTCCCCCGGGCCACGGGAGGCAGCTCTTGGTCTGGGGCACAGTGGGCAACTCTTCTTCCTACCAGGCAACACCCTCAGCTCAGTTGTCCTTCACCATTATGGAATGGGTAGAGTTGGAAGGGACCTTAAAGACCATCCAGTTCCAACCCCCTGCCATCGGCGTGGACACCTCCTACTAGACCAGGTTGCTCAAAGCCCCATCCAACCTGGTCTATCGTGGTCAATGCAAAGGGTGGTTAAGAATATGAGCTCCCTGGACCTCATTGTGCAAGTCATAGACTTACCCATCAGCATTTATTTACCCAAAAGCAAAGGTGACCCTGATGTTGTCCTCCGAGGAAGCCGTTCCTCAAGCCACCACTTGACCAGGAGAAGTTGGCCACCGCTTGAGGTCAACGCTGGGCCAGGAGAAGTCCACAATTCCACTTGGGCACCCGTGAGGGACATCACCTGGGGAAGGACGGTGTCATAGCGCATCGTGGCAAAGCACTTCCCATTTTCCCCCTTCTTTTCCCAACGCAGGTGTGTTTTTGGTCCCTGTAAAGAAAATGACTCCTTTGTAGCCACCAAAAATGCCACTTCAAGCAGCAGAAGGAGAGGAAAATGTTCTCCCCTGCTCCTTTGTTGCTGGATTGAAAATTTGGGGGAGAGAAACGGGTCGCTGTGCATACAAACAGTGCACAATTACCCCATTTCCTATTTCTCTCTCAAAACTCAACACAAAAATGGGGAAAAAAATGCAGATGCAGCTCAGGAACACCTACATCAGCATTTACATGAAAACTCTAAATATTAGCAGGTATTTTTAGGGGGGGGGGTATTAATTTCTCGGCGGCATGCGTATGGGATTGATGACTCCGTTGCCTTTTGTTCGCTGACTCATAACTCCCCTCCTTTTATTATTCACATCGTTAAATTTTAGAAGGAAATAGCAGAGCCACGTTGAACTTTTTGCAGCCTAAAAGGAAGGAATTGAAGTCTTTGCTCATTTGAGGGATGTATATATATTTTTATACGTAAATGACTCGGGGCACGTTTCGTTCCATAATGAAATATATTTTTATATTCTAGGAAACGGTCTTATTTCCCTTAATTTCAGTCACAACGGGATGTAAATCCCAACAGACCTCCCGCTGCTCTTTTGTAGCCCGTGGCCAGCGGGCAGGAGAGCCCCCAAAATAAATGGGGAGGTGGCTTTTGGGGGGGTCTCCCACTGGGGACACCCCGCGTCGGGCAGCGCCGGGACGGGACGCAGTCGGACGCGGACAATAGACCCATCTTGTGGATGGGAGGAGGTGGTTTTTGAAGAGGTCTCCAGGGGGGACGGGCGAGACAATTGCTGCCTGAAGAAGCTTTATAGGAGAAAAAATAGCATCTGTTTTTAAGGTCTGCTCCTTGGAGTGGCTCTATTCAACTCCCTCCTCCTTTTTCATCGCCCCTCGGGTTCTTCAGCGGGATTGTAACACTTGCTGAAAGGGAAAAAATGAAGAAAGTTGATCTTTTTTTTTTTTTCCTTTTTAAATTTTGCTGAGCTCGTTTCCAAAAGTTTTCTGCATTTCTTTCTTGGCCGTCTCTGAACTGTGTAGTTGACTCTCTCCTTCTTTGCACCAGCATAAACACCCTCTCAACCCCTGGTAGCTCTTCTCTTCTCATGCCATGATCTGCTGGGGACTCTGGAGACCACAGCCAGCCAGGTCAGGATGGGGTCCCAACACCTTTGGGCTTGTGGTGGAAGAGCTGTTTTTTCATGTATTTGTCAGGTAACAGGATGGGGTCCCAACACCTTTGGGTTTGCAGTGGAAGAGCTGTTTTTTCATATATTTGTCAGGTAAATAGTAAAATGCCCTCCTCAAAACTCCTCTCTGGGTCCCCAGGGTGGCCGATGGAGCGAGACGAAGCATCTCCACCCTGCCCAGTGCTGAGGGTGGGTGAGGGCTGGAGATCTCCTGGGCCTGGTGGCCACAACAGGGGGTTTCTCCACCCCAGGTTTC
>NW_015091300.1:258505-269662 GCF_001431845.1 Calidris pugnax | reverse complement strand
TGCGGAAAGGGAAAAAATGAAGAAAGTTGATCTTTTTTTTTTTTTCCTTTTTAAATTTTGCTGAGCTCGTTTCCAAAAGTTTTCTGCATTTCTTTCTTGGCCGTCTCTGAACTGTGTAGTTGACTCTCTCCTTCTTTGCACCAGCATAAACACCCTCTCAACCCCTGGTAGCTCTTCTCTTCTCATGCCATGATCTGCTGGGGACTCTGAAGACCACAGCCAGCCAGGTCAGGATGGGGTCCCAACACCTTTGGGCTTGTGGTGGAAGAGCTGTTTTTTCATGTATTTGTCAGGTAACAGGATGGGGTCCCAACACCTTTGGGTTTGCAGTGGAAGAGCTGTTTTTTCATATATTTGTCAGGTAAATAGTAAAATGCCCTCCTCAAAACTCCTCTCTGGGTGCCCAGGGTGGCCGATGGAGCGAGACGAAGCATCTCCACCCTGCCCAGTGCTGAGGGTGGGTGAGGGCTGGAGATCTCCTGGGCCTGGTGGCCACAACAGGGGGTTTCTCCACCCCAGGTTTCATGCCTCTTCGAATTGCTTTGCGTTCAGGGGCTCGGAAGCCCTTTAAATGTCTAGGAAAGGGCACACCTTGCAGCGTGTTGACATGAAATGAATATTAATTACCATTTGCCTCTTTGAATTACTTTGCGTTCAGGGGCTTGGAAGCCCTTTAAATGTCTAGGAAAGGGCACACCTTGCAGCGTGTTGACATGAAATGAATATTAATTTCCATTTGCATTGGATCAGAGCTCCACAGTTTGGGCTGGTGAAGAGCTCTAAAGACTTCTCCCGTCTCACGCAAAAGCGTAAACCAACAGGGTGGGCTGGGGACTGATGGGAAACCACGTGGGTTTGCCATCTCCAAAAAGGCATTCCCTATGACCAGCGCCGTCCCATCAAATAAGCAAAATTTAACAGTGGAAGTTCAGAGGACCAAATTCAGGACTTCTGGAGGTGTTCAAAGCCACGTTGGACGGGGTTTTGAGCAACCTGGTCTGGTGGGAGGTGTCCCTGCCCAGGGCAGGGGGGTTGGGATTGGATGATCTTGAAGGTCTCTTCCAACTTGAACCATTCTATGATTCTCTAAATCTTCTTCTAGTCCATTCCCTGCCCAGGGCAGGGGGGTTGGAACTGGATGATCTTGAAGGTCTCTTCCAACTTGAACCATTCTGTGATACTCTAAATCTTCTTCTAGTGTCTCTCCTTCGGTCCATTGCGTTTCTCCCACGTATGCCAGCTCCTCACCACGATTAGCATATTCCTAAACCACTTCATTTCTGTTCTTTGCCTCCTGTGAAATGCTCCACAGGCTTTTGTGAGACACTCCATCACCCGATTGTGTTTCCCTCACCGCTGCGGCGAAACGGAATCTCTAAAAAGTCCCTTTCGCTTTGCTGGAAGATAAGAATATTCTTCTCTAGTGGGTGCTGCAGAATGCCTTTTTAAATATTTAATTTGCTGCTTTTTTTTTTTTATTGTTGTTGTTGTTGTTCCAAGCTTAATAACAATTAAAAACCCAGCGCCCTGCGAACAAAGGAGTTGCTTGACAACAAGAATTTCTTCCCTCTTTAAAGCCTGCTGAGAGCGTCGCCAACGTTATTTTAGCGCTGAGGAAGCGAAACAAAGAGCCAAGCCAGCACTTTGGGGGGAGGTTTTCATTTTGCAACAGGAGCTTGGGGGGTCGATTGATTATTTTTCTGGCCATTTGGGTGCTTTTCAAGTCAGTTGGTGACACGATCCGTCTTCCAAACGGGCTCTGGGGATCTGGGAGGTTGAGGGGGGGGTTGGTTTTGGTTGTTTTTTTTTTTTTGTTAGCCCTAAGTACTGACCAAATGGTTTAGCAGTTATTATTAAATGAGGAGGGATTAGGGAGTCATGCATACACTTCCCAACAGACTCCCTGTCCTTTTGATTCCTTGCCTAAATTTCCTTGATGGGGCTACTTAACTCTTTCAAGGGAGAATGGCAATTCTTCAGCTAATTGGAGATGGACACTGGCATGAATGGCCTCCTTTGGCTTACGCTCTCATTAATATGCAAATTGAGGTTTCCTCTATCACCGACAGCTTTGTTCCAACCACCAAGAAAGAGCTGAACTAAGCAGGGCTAATCTCGCTGCCCGAATTAGCAGCCTCGGAGCGCGCCTCTTTGGAGCTGGTCGGGAGATCAGATGCGAGACCTAATGAAGGATATAAAAAATTCATCACCTAAACTTCAAAGGGCATCACTTCAGAGTGAAAACAAAAATATCTTGTCCCTGTGAACTCGCCAAGATGTTTTTATCACGGTTTATCGTGCAGTGACGTGGCCAACACCTGCTCGGTGTTGGCGTGTACATGGTGGGCCTCCGTAACGCTGTTCTGCTTGAGTTTAGCAGGTTTGGGAGTTAATCAACACGTGTGAAAAGCTTCATGCCTTTATTTCCAGGACAATAAAAGTGTAATTATTGCCAATACTGAAAAAAAGCCTGGCTGTTTACCCAGAACATGTTTTTAGCCCTCAGAAATGAGCCTGAGAAGGTGCAACGTGAGGAGGCAGTGTCCTGTCCATGAGTGCCCATCACAGCTGTGGGCAACAGTGCCTTTTCTCTGACCACTTGCATTCAGTTTGATAGACCAGGTCTCTCAAACCTAAGAAGTTCTCATGAGTTTCATGAGTTGGGGCACGTTTGTCACCTCCTTATACTGCAAATAATGCTCTTACCCAGAAGGACGTCAAGGGGTTTTGTGCCTGTTGGGAGAACACATTGTCTTGCAGTGTCCTGTCCATGAGTGCCCATCACAGCTGTGGGCAACAGTGCCTTTTCTCTGACCACTTGCATTCAGTTTGATAGACCAGGTCTCTCAAACCTAAGAAGTTCTCATGAGTTTCATGAGTTGGGGCACGTTTGTCACCTCCTTATACTGCAAATAATGCTCTTACCCAGAAGGACGTCAAGGGGTTTTGTGCCTGTTGGGAGAACACATTGTCTTAGCACAAAGGTTCTCCAACAGCCTGAATTTCTTATCACATTTAGGTCTGAACAACTTGCTGTAGCTCGTTAGAGCAGGTCCCAGCACAAAGGTTCTCCAACAGCCTGAATTTCTTATCACATTTAGGTCTGAACAACTTGCTGTAGCTCGTTAGAGCAGGTCCCTCTGTTCCAAAAGGCAAGACTGAGACCCCACCTGGTGGGTACGGAGTGATGGCCTTGATTTAGAGTTGGCCCTTCAGCCCCATAGAGTTGTCCAGGTTGGAAGGGACCTTTAGGATCATCAAGTCCAACCATCAACCCAACACTCACAAAAACCATCACTAGCCCACGTCCCTCAGCACCACATCTGCCCAACTTTTAAGTACCTTCAGGGATGGCCATCAAGTCCAACCATCAACCCAACACTCACGAAAACCATCACTAGCCCACGTTCCTCAGCACCACATCGGCCCAACTTTTAAATACCTTCAGGGATGGAGACTCCACCACTTCTCTGGGCAGCCTCTTCCAAGGCTTGACGACCCTTTCCATGAGGAATTTTTTCCCAATATTCATCCTAACCCCCCCCGGTGCAACTTGATGCCGTTTCCTCTTCTCTTATTATGTTTTCCCTTACTCCAAAGTCTCGATTTTATGTTTATAGTAGGGTTGGACCTCATTTTCTCTTATGGTTGGACCTCGTTGTCTCTTATGCCTTATGGATGTGAGTTTTTTCTCCCTTACGACGTTGTAAAGCACAATTAACTAACGAGTCCTCGACACCGCGTACGCTGATGAGGCCGGTGCAGATCGTGCGAAAGCAGCTCTAGCAGCTTTGGGAGCCACGATCTTGAAGACATCACTTGTCTCAAACCCTCTTTTCCTCTCTTGACCTCTTTACTCGACTCGGGGAAGCGCTAAAACAATTTGGAGGGAAGGACTAATGCGGTTACAACCTTGGAAATGATGCTAAGAACATTTAGGACTAATCTCGTTGAGGCTCGGGGAGGGTTGACAGCTGGAGCCCGGCCTGGCGCGAGGGAGGGGAACTTAAGGAGGAAAAAATTACTTGGACTTTCCGTCGTTAAATCCTAATAGGCTTAGCGGGAGAAAAATCAAAGCCATTCGTTTAACGTTACACGCGTTCGAATGAAAAAGAAACAAGTGGGGATGAGGGAAAGAAAGAGATCCTGGTTTTTAAGAGGAGGCCAACGTTTCACGCCTTTTCCTCCTCACCGTCCTCATTTGCTGATTTCAGGCTTGTCAAAAGCATCAGTTTGGGCCTTCAATCTCCTGCCGGCCATGAATTTTCATGGCAGCCCCACGTGGCCTCCTGCCATGGAGCATCGACCCCAAGGGGGGAGCTCCTTCTCCGAGAGGGCTCCAGTTGGCGCTGGAGTTGGGGGGCAGAAGGGATGTGGACCCCCACCCAATCTTGCCCTACGCTGGGGTGGGAGAGGCCAAATTAAATTTCAAACGATGAAAACGAGCGGAAAATTCAACTTGTCTTGGAGGGCCGGGGTGGGAGGGGGGAGGATGGCGTGCTGCCGCGCTTGTCAAGCCTACATCTCTGGTGGCTTCCCATGATTGGCTTCGCCTTCCGTCGTTATCGCCCCACCCGGCTCCCTTAATTTGTGCCAAAAATCACTAGGCCAAAGTAATAACCTCACACCCCTTAATTAATCTGCAAGAGAGAGGCCTGAGAGAGGCAAGAGAGAAAGTTGAGTTCATGGTCAAGGTTGGATTTGCTGAGGAGATGCCTTCCTTCTGCTTTGTTCGTTATTCAAAATAAATACGGACGACGGCACGGCGGTTTTTTGCTTTATGGTGATTGGAAGCCAAAGAAACCCAATTTCTTAGCAGGTAGTGTGATAGAAACCCACCGGAGGTTTTAATTAGAGCAGAAAGCAAGAGGCATAACAGTAAATAGTGGTTGGCATTGATCAACGGTTATTATTATTGTGGCTGTTAATAAATGCTTCTCATTTCCCCACTCAGAATCATTAACGCAGGCTTAACTTTTAAAACAAATTCTAATTCCCACCAAGTTTTTTCTAGGAAACCCTGCGAATTCCATGCAGTTTCTTTTAAAACTCATTCATTCCTTCTCTCCTTTCGCCCCGTAACGAAGAAAAATGCCGCTTAACTCCTAAATCTTCCGAAATTTTCCTCTCTTGGGCCCTTCCAGTGGTGGTGCTGCTGGGAAACGCCAAATTTCAAAAGAAAACCATTTAAAAAATATAAAAATTGAGGTCAGCGAGCCAATTAAGAGGCTCAGATTTGTTATTTTTTTTCAGAAGGGGACTAATTCTTTCTAGTTCGTAACCATCTCGCCCGCTGTGGTGTAATAAAGCAGTGTTGCTGCTTCCTCCCCGTTCAGTTTCTTTTAAAACTCATTCATTCCTTCTCTCCTTTCGCCCCGTAACGAAGAAAAATGCCGCTTAACTCCTAAATCTTCCGAAATTTTCCTCTCTTGGGCCCTTCCAGTGGTGGTGCTGCTGGGAAACGCCAAATTTCAAAAGAAAACCATTTAAAAAATATAAAAATTGAGGTCAGAGGCTCAGATTTGTTATTTTTTTTCAAAAGGGGACTAATTCTTTCTAGTTCGTAACCATCTCGCCCGCTGTGGTGTAATAAAGCAGTGTTGCTGCTTCCTCCCCGTTACGATCGACCGTCGTTATCCTCAATTCCACAGCCCTTCAAATAGAACCCCGAGTACTCCAAAGAAGATGAAAAACTGCTGGGTCCACAGCCAAGTTGCAAGACAGTAATTAATGGTCTTTGTATGCATCTCCTGAAGGAACAGCACTTGGGGCTCCGAGGAGGCCGTGTCTCTCAAGCTGAGAGACTCGTATCGTTCCTTGCATAAAACACTCTCCTTGAATATCCAGCAAGAAGGTATTAACGTTGCAGAAGGCACGTTCTACCCTGATTTATTGTTGAACTGGTCTTAGAAGGTTCAGGGAACATCAGGGAAGCTTTAAATTCACAGATTTCGTGACCTCCAAGCTCTAAGGTTCCTTGGTCGTTTGCCCCCAAATTAGAAGTAGATGTTACTCGTCGTAGAATCATAGAATGGTTTGGATTGGAAGGGACCTTAAAGACCATCCAGTTCCAACCCCCTGCCATGGGCAGGGACACCTTCCACTAGATCAGGTTGCTCAAAGCCCCGTCCAACCTGGTCTTGAACCCCTCCAGGGGTCTGCCCTGATTTATTATTGAACCGGTCTTAGAAGGTTCAGTGAACATCAGGGAAGCTTTAAATCCGCAGATTTCATGACCTCCAAGCTCTAAGGTTCCTTGGTCGTTGGCCCCTTAATTAGCAGTAGATGTCACTCATCGTAGAATCATAGAATGGTTTGGGTTGGAAGGGACCTTAAAGACCAACCAGTTCCAAGCCCCTGCCCTGGGCAGGGACACCTTCCACTAGATCAGGTTGCTCAAAGCCCCATCCAACCTGGTCTTGAACCCCTCCAGGGGTCTGCCCTGATTTATTGTTGAACCGGTCTTAGAAGGTTTGGTGAACGTTAGGGAAGCTTTAAATTCACAGATTTCAGGACCTCCAAGCTCTAAGGTTCCTTGGTCGTTTGCCCCCAAATTAGAAGTAGATGTCACAGAATCATAGGGTGGTTTGGGTTGGAAGGGACCTTAAAGATCATCCAGTTCCAGCACCTCTCACTCGACCACGTTGCTCAAAGCCCATCCAACCTGATCTTGAACACCTCCAGGGATGGGGAATCCACAGCTTCTCTGTACCTCACAGGTTGTTCCAGTGTCTACTTGCCTTGAGTTGTGTAGAAACTGGTGGGGTTTTTTATTTCCTGAGTTGTTGTGGTTCTGCACAGTCCTAAGCCTGGTGTTGCCTCCAGCTGCGTGAAGGTGGCTTGCAAACATCTGTGAACTGGTTTGCTCCACTATTTGGTCCTTCTGTGGTCAGGGCAGTTGTATGTTCATCCTCTGGTTGAAACATCCTTTGATTGATTGAGAGAAGAAAATCGGAGTGTGTAGTCCCCAGGTACCTTCAGAAGCTGTGGTGGGGGACCTCTGCCGACCTTGCACCGTTGTCTTCTTGTCCTTGCATGGTGTGGAGAACGTTCAGGATCACTTTTGCTCTCTGGTTCTAGAAAGAAGGTGGCAGAATCCAGTGCTGTTTGTGACTGTGACTGGGTTTATGCAGAGATGCTGCAGGAATCGCGGGGCTGATGGACAGGAGCTCCATTACTCCTTTAGTGCAGAAATGGTCTCATCCCACGTGTTCTCTTGGCTGCTTTGACAGAAATTGAAATTTCAGTGATTTTCGAGTTTTCCCCTGTGAAATCCAGACGTGCATTCGCTGGTAATTCAGGAAAACTGTCAAAGAGACGAGCATCCTTTGAACGGTCCTCAGGATGCTTTATACTCCCTGACAGAAGGGAAGAACAAATGGCAGGACCGAAATGGGACTTCTTCAGCTCCAGAAGTTCAAGGTCAGTTTTCACATGCCGTTGATGTAAGTGAGAAAAGGATCGAATGGCAACTCTGGCGCTTAGAAAGTATGAATTGGTTCAATTTTTGACTTGCTTTCTAAGTTTTAGGTTACTTTAAGTCTGAAGAGCAACTTTGAAGTGGTGCTTAGGAAGGCCATTTGGGTTGATGGACGTAGCTCCCGTGTCCCACTGGCTGTTTAGAAGCTCCAGACTCACTCATCCTGCCCTTCCTGAGAGCTCGGAGCAGATTCTTTCATCTTGAACACCCTCATTGATGGGGAAGATGCTGCACAAGAGGCTTCCTTAATTTTGCTGCCCATTATCTTCTTTACTGGTGTCTTCTTTAGTGGTTCTGCTCATTTCCTGGGGTGACTCTCAGAAGTCTTTGCTTTGGGGGAAGCCTTAGAATCATAGAATCATAGAATCATTGAGGTTGGAAGAGACCCTTGGGATCATCGAGTCCGACCATCTACCCTACTCTACAAAGTCCTCCCCTACACTATATCCCTCAGTGCCGCATCTAAATAAATATAATTAATGGAAGGGACAACCACGGTGAGCGTTTACCCATGGCCCATTAAAGTCAGAAAAAGTTCTCCTTTGGGCTCATGGGATGAGACCAGGACAATTCCCAGTTGGCACCAACCCAGTTGGCCAGTGCTGGGACCGCCGCATCCGTCATCACTGAGGTTGGGCTGCACCATTATTTTCCAGAAGCTCGTGGTGGTTGGATCCAAACCGTCCTCAGGAAATGCTGAAAAATAACCTGTTTTTCAGAAATGCTTTCCCCCTCTTGGAAGGTTTGATGCTCCCAACACAGCTTGGTTTTCCGTCTTCCATAAAGGACCACAAAACAAACGATGGGACAAATTAACGATGCCAAAGGAAGCCCGGTTTATTTGACACCTCCTGCCTTCCAGAACAACAAATTTTCAAGAAATCAGGTCAAGTGCAGCTTAGAGTTTGGCTCAGAAGCTCATTTAGGTGTGGAGCATGGGATGTAGAAAATACCCAAACATACGTGTTATTTTGAAAGCTTTAAAAGTTAAATTTTTAACGTCTTCCAATTAAACTTCCAAGTGTTTCGGTTTGAGCAGCACTTCATGTTTAATGGGGAAAAATGTCAGACAGAAAGGTTAAATAAATCCAACGTGTGATGAAATATGCAAGTCTGGGTGAAACAGAGCGAACTAACATCTCCGACCCAGCTCTCCCCGTGACCTCGACTTCATATTCTTCTCCTGCTAATTCCAAAATTATGTTAGTAATGATTTTTTTTTTTCCCCCACCCATAACTAATCCATTAAGCCGGGGTCGAAGGATGAATACTGACAACCTGCTCCTTTAGCTTGAATTTGATCCTGGTTGTCCTAACATGCCTGCAGTGGAAAATCGATAGAGGAAATGGAAAGGAGCATGAGAGGCCACCCTGACCCCAGCGTGGTGTCTTCACCCTCTAAAGACTGAGGGACTTGGGTCTTTTGAGTCTGGAGAAGAGAAGACTGAGGGGGGATCTGATCAACACTTATAAATACTCAAAGGATGGGTGTCAGGAGGATGGGGGAGTCTTTTTTCAGTGGTGCCCAAGGACAGGACAAGAGATAACGGGCACAAACTTGACCATCAGAAGTTCCATCTCAACATGAGGAGGAACTTCTTTGGTGTGAGGGTGTCAGAGCCCTGGCAGAGGCTGCCCAGAGAGATGGTGGACTCTCCTTCTCTGGAGACATTCCAACCCCACCTGGACACATTCCTGTGCGACCTGTAGGTGGATCTGCTTTGGCAGGGGGTTGGACTAGATGATCTCCAGAGGTTCCTTCCACCCCCATATCATTCTGTGATTCCGTGGTTCCATTATTCCAACTACCCATAAGCTCCATGTTGTGTTTCTAGAATATTATAATTGCTGTTAGTCAGCACACATGTTCTTGGGTAGATGTTTTGAATGGAAGAAACAAAAAGGCTGATGGTCTTTTCATCGCTTGCCGTTAATTAATTACAGAGTAGGACTGGTTCAAGAGCTCAACACATGAACTTCCACTTTGCTATTGTGTAGGCTTCTGCAGAAGAAGCCTTTAGAGAGCAATGGGAAATAACTTCTTAATTTTTGTAGGGTTTATTGTTAAATTATACCCCTGCACAGAACTCTGTGCTTCACAGTTTAATACTGTATATTAATTAAATTCAGCCCAGAAATCCAACCATATCCTGGGCTGCATCAAAAGAAGTGTGGCCAGCAGGATTCTGCCCCTTTGCTCTGCTTTGGGGACACCCCCCCACAAAGTGCTGCCTTCAGGTCTGGGGCCACCAACATCAGAAGGACATGGACCTGTTGGAGCAGGTCCAGGAGAGGCCACGGAGATACTGGGAGGGCTGGCGCCCCTCTGCTGTGAGGACAGGCTTAGGGAGTTGGGGGGGTTCAGCCTGGAGAAGAGAAGGCTCCAGGGAGACCTTAGAGCCCCTTCCAGTCCCTCAAGGGGCTCCAGGAAAGCTGGGGAGGGACTCTGGATCAGGAAGGGGAGCCATAGGATGAGGGGGAAGGGTTTGACACTGATAGAGGGGAGATGGAGATGAGATCTGGGGAAGAACTTGTTTGGTGTGAGGGTGGTGAGAGCGTGGCCCAGGTTGCCCAGAGAAGCTGTGGCTGCCCCATCCCTGGAGGGGTTCAAGACCAGGTTGGAGGGGGCTTGGACCAACCTGGTCTGGTGGGAGGTGTCCCTGCCCAGGGCAGGGGGGTTGGAACTGGATGGTCTTTAAGGTCCCTTCCAACCCAAACCATTCTATGGTTCTCCAGCAATGTGCAGGACCATCAAAGCTTCCAACTTGGCCACGCCCTAGCCCAGTTGCCTTTGGAGACACATCTTTCCATCCTACAAGACATTAAAAAAACCCCACAGAACAGAGCAGACAAAATCCTTTGGAGTTTCTGTGTGCCAGAAAGTGGAGTAGTCACCTCCCACAGGTCTCCTTGTTTCGGTGCTGAGGAGGAAATGTGAGAGACTTCAAATTACTCTTGAGAGGCCTAAGCACAAGCTTTTAACATCTCCACATTTCTAGCACCGTCTAGAAAGAAAATTAACCTTCAAACCCAAGTATCAACGCGACTTCGGGCTTTTCGCGTTATCTTTTTTATTCGCTGTTGCTTTATATTCTCTTTCTCTGTGTTAATCTTTTCACTTTGAGCTTTTGTGCCGAAGCTCTGACAAGTACAAAAATTCTTGTGTTATTTCTAGACTTGCCAGAACGGAGGAAATCTCTTGATAACCTTGTTTACACAAGAATTTTGGCGAGGCTGTACAGCTAAATGCCGCGTAACGGGGAGGGATCAGATACATTTCGAAAAGATTTCTGGTTTTAGGAGCTTGAGGCTCGAGGCTGTTGATGCTGGATGTAAAAAAAAATCCTGAAGCTTGTGGCATTTAAGGGGTTGGTTTTTGAAGCCTAATTTTCACTCTGTGTGTTGAATTCGATGAGGAATGGAAATAGGAATCCTGTTGATGGACCTGGATACGGAGAGGGTTTCCATGCGTACGTGTGACTTGAAAGGGGGGAAATAAATATTGGCCGAAAAAAGTCATGGGAGTTGTCTAAGGATATCAGGTGATGTGGTGCTGAGGCCTCGTGTTGCGTGATGGGATGAGGGGGAAGGGTTTGACACTGAAAGAGGGGAGATTGAGATGAGATGTGGGGAAGAACTTCTTTGCTGGGAGGGTGGTGAGAGCCTGGCCCAGGTTG
>NW_015091300.1:197381-258400 GCF_001431845.1 Calidris pugnax | reverse complement strand
ATCATAGAATGGTTTGGATTGGAAGGGACCTTAAAGACCATCCAGTTCCAACCCCCTGCCATGGGCAGGGACACCTTCCACTAGATCAGGTTGCTCAAAGCCCCGTCCAACCTGGTCTTGAACCCCTCCAGGGGTCTGCCCTGATTTATTATTGAACCGGTCTTAGAAGGTTCAGTGAACATCAGGGAAGCTTTAAATCCGCAGATTTCATGACCTCCAAGCTCTAAGGTTCCTTGGTCGTTGGCCCCTTAATTAGCAGTAGATGTCACTCATCGTAGAATCATAGAATGGTTTGGGTTGGAAGGGACCTTAAAGACCAACCAGTTCCAAGCCCCTGCCCTGGGCAGGGACACCTTCCACTAGATCAGGTTGCTCAAAGCCCCATCCAACCTGGTCTTGAACCCCTCCAGGGGTCTGCCCTGATTTATTGTTGAACCGGTCTTAGAAGGTTTGGTGAACGTTAGGGAAGCTTTAAATTCACAGATTTCAGGACCTCCAAGCTCTAAGGTTCCTTGGTCGTTTGCCCCCAAATTAGAAGTAGATGTCACAGAATCATAGGGTGGTTTGGGTTGGAAGGGACCTTAAAGATCATCCAGTTCCAGCACCTCTCACTCGACCACGTTGCTCAAAGCCCATCCAACCTGATCTTGAACACCTCCAGGGATGGGGAATCCACAGCTTCTCTGTACCTCATGGGTTGTTCCAGTGTCTACTTGCCTTGAGTTGTGTAGAAACTGGTGGGGTTTTTTATTTCCTGAGTTGTTGTGGTTCTGCACAGTCCTAAGCCTGGTGTTGCCTCCAGCTGCGTGAAGGTGGCTTGCAAACATCTGTGAACTGGTTTGCTCCACTATTTGGTCCTTCTGTGGTCAGGGCAGTTGTATGTTCATCCTCTGGTTGAAACATCCTTTGATTGATTGAGAGAAGAAAATCGGAGTGTGTAGTCCCCAGGTACCTTCAGAAGCTGTGGTGGGGGACCTCTGCCGACCTTGCACCGTTGTCTTCTTGTCCTTGCATGGTGTGGAGAACGTTCAGGATCACTTTTGCTCTCTGGTTCTAGAAAGAAGGTGGCAGTTTGTGACTGGACGGGGCTGGGTTTATGCAATTGCTCTCTGGTTCTAGAAAGAAGGTGGCAGAATCCAGTGCTGTTTGTGACTGTGACTGGGTTTATGCAGAGATGCTGCAGGAATCGCGGGGCTGATGGACAGGAGCTCCATTTCTCCTCTAGTGCAGAAATGGTCTCATCCCACGTGTTCTCTTGGCTGCTTTGACAGAAATTGAAATTTCAGTGATTTTCGAGTTTTCCCCTGTGAAATCCAGACGTGCATTCGCTGGTAATTCAGGAAAACTGTCAAAGAGACGAGCATCCTTTGAACGGTCCTCAGGATGCTTTATACTCCCTGACAGAAGGGAAGAACAAATGGCAGGACCGAAATGGGACTTCTTCAGCTCCAGAAGTTCAAGGTCAGTTTTCACATGCCGTTGACATAAGTGAGAAAAGGATCGAATGGCAACTCTGGCACTTAGAAAGTATGAATTGGTTCCATTTTTGACTTGCTTTCTAAGTTTTAGGTTACTTTAAGTCTGAAGAGCAACTTTGAAGTGGTGCTTAGGAAGGCCATTTGGGTTGATGGACGTAGCTCCCGTGTCCCACTGGCTGTTTAGAAGCTCCAGACTCACTCATCCTGCCCTTCCTGAGAGCTCGGAGCAGATTCTTTCATCTTGAACACCCTCATTGATGGGGAAGATGCTGCACAAGAGACTTCCTTAATTTTGCTGCCCATTATCTTCTTTACTGGTGTCTTCTTTAGTGGTTCTGCTCATTTCCTGGGGTGACTCTCAGAAGTCTTTGCTTTGGGGGAAGCCTTAGAATCATAGAATCATAGAATCATTGAGGTTGGAAGAGACCCTTGGGATCATCGAGTCCGACCATCTACCCTACTCTACAAAGTCCTCCCCTACACTATATCCCTCAGTGCCGCATCTAAATAAATATAATTAATGGAAGGGACAACCACGGTGAGCGTTTACCCATGGCCCATTAAAGTCAGAAAAAGTTCTCCTTTGGGCTCATGGGATGAGACCAGGACAATTCCCAGTTGGCACCAACCCAGTTGGCCAGTGCTGGGACCGCCGCATCCGTCATCACTGAGGTTGGGCTGCACCATTATTTTCCAGAAGCTCGTGGTGGTTGGATCCAAACCGTCCTCAGGAAATGCTGAAAAATAACCTGTTTTTCAGAAATGCTTTCCCCCTCTTGGAAGGTTTGATGCTCCCAACACAGCTTGGTTTTCCGTCTTCCATAAAGGACCACAAAACAAACGATGGGACAAATTAACGATGCCAAAGGAAGCCCGGTTTATTTGACACCTCCTGCCTTCCAGAACAACAAATTTTCAAGAAATCAGGTCAAGTGCAGCTTAGAGTTTGGCTCAGAAGCTCATTTAGGTGTGGAGCATGGGATGTAGAAAATACCCAAACATACGTGTTATTTTGAAAGCTTTAAAAGTTAAATTTTTAACGTCTTCCAATTAAACTTCCAAGTGTTTCGGTTTGAGCAGCACTTCATGTTTAATGGGGAAAAATGTCAGACAGAAAGGTTAAATAAATCCAACGTGTGATGAAATATGCAAGTCTGGGTGAAACAGAGCGAACTAACATCTCCGACCCAGCTCTCCCCGTGACCTCGACTTCATATTCTTCTCCTGCTAATTCCAAAATTATGTTAGTAATGATTTTTTTTTTTCCCCCACCCATAACTAATCCATTAAGCCGGGGTCGAAGGATGAATACTGACAACCTGCTCCTTTAGCTTGAATTTGATCCTGGTTGTCCTAACATGCCTGCAGTGGAAAATCGATAGAGGAAATGGAAAGGAGCATGAGAGGCCACCCTGACCCCAGCGTGGTGTCTTCACCCTCTAAAGACTGAGGGACTTGGGTCTTTTGAGTCTGGAGAAGAGAAGACTGAGGGGGGATCTGATCAACACTTATAAATACTCAAAGGATGGGTGTCAGGAGGATGGGGGAGTCTTTTTTCAGTGGTGCCCAGGGACAGGACAAGAGGGAACGGGCACAAACTTGTCCATCAGAAGTTCCACCTCAACATGAGGAGGAACTTCTTTTGTGTGAGGGGCGGAGAGCCCTGGCAGAGGCTGCCCAGAGAGGTGGTGGAGTCTCCTTCTCTGGAGACATTCCAACCCCACCTGGACACATTCCTGTGCGACCTGTAGGTGGATCTGCTTTGGCAGGGGGTTGGACTAGATGATCTCCAGAGGTTCCTTCCACCCCCATATCATTCTGTGATTCCGTGGTTCCATTATTCCAACTACCCATAAACTCCACGTTGTGTTTCTAGAATATTATAATTGCTGTTAGTCAGCACACATGTTCTTGGGTAGATGTTTTGAGTGGAGGAAACAAAAAGGATGATGGTCTTTTCATCGCTTGCCGTTAATTAATTACAGAGTAGGACTGGTTCAAGAGCTCAACACATGAACTTCCACTTTGCTATTGTGTAGGCTTCTGCAGAAGAAGCCTTTAGAGAGCAATGGGAAATAACTTCTTAATTTTTGTAGGGTTTATTGTTAAATTATACCCCTGCACAGAACTCTGTGCTTCACAGTTTAATACTGTATATTAATTAAATTCAGCCCAGAAATCCAACCATATCCTGGGCTGCATCAAAAGAAGTGTGGCCAGCAGGATTCTGCCTCTTTACTCTGCTTTGGGGAGAACCCCCCCCCCCAAAGTGTTGCCTTCAGTTCTGGGGCCACCAACATCAGAAGGACATGGACCTGTTGGAGCAGGTCCAGGAGAGGCCACGGAGATACTTTGCTATTGTGTAGGCTTCTGCAGAAGAAGCCTTTAGAGAGCAATGGGAAATAACTTCTTAATTTTTGTAGGGTTTATTGTTAAATTATACCCCTGCACAGAACTCTGTGCTTCACAGTTTAATACTGTATATTAATTAAATTCAGCCCAGAAATCCAACCATATCCTGGGCTGCATCAAAAGAAGTGTGGCCAGCAGGATTCTGCCTCTTTACTCTGCTTTGGGGAGAACCCCCCCCCCCAAAGTGTTGCCTTCAGTTCTGGGGCCACCAACATCAGAAGGACATGGACCTGTTGGAGCAGGTCCAGGAGAGGCCACGGAGATACTGTCTTTAAGGTCCCCTCCAACCCAAACCATTCTATGGTTCTCCAACCACCCAACCCAAACCATTCTATGGTTCTCCAGCAATGTGCAGGACCATCAAAGCTTCCAACTTGGCCACGCCCTAGCCCAGTTGCCTTTGGAGACACATCTTTCCATCCTACAAGACATTAAAAAAACCCCACAGAACAGAGCAGACAAAATCCTTTGGAGTTTCTGTGTGCCAGAAAGTGGAGTAGTCACCTCCCACAGGTCTCCTTGTTTCGGTGCTGAGGAGGAAATGTGAGAGACTTCAAATTACTCTTGAGAGGCCTAAGCACAAGCTTTTAACATCTCCACATTTCTAGCACCGTCTAGAAAGAAAATTAACCTTCAAACCCAAGTATCAACGCGACTTCGGGCTTTTCGCGTTATCTTTTTTATTCGCTGTTGCTTTATATTCTCTTTCTCTGTGTTAATCTTTTCACTTTGAGCTTTTGTGCCGAAGCTCTGACAAGTACAAAAATTCTTGTGTTATTTCTAGACTTGCCAGAACGGAGGAAATCTCTTGATAACCTTGTTTACACAAGAATTTTGGCGAGGCTGTACAGCTAAATGCCGCGTAACGGGGAGGGATCAGCTACATTTCGAAAAGATTTCTGGTTTTAGGAGCTTGAGACTTGAGGCTGTTGATGCTGGATGTAAAAAAATATTCCCGAAGCTTGTGGTATCTCAGGGGTTGATTTTTGAAGCCTAATTTTCACTCTGTGTGTTGAATTCGATGAGGAATGGAAATAGGAATCCTGTTGATGGACCTGGATACGGAGAGGGTTTCCATGCGTACGTGTGACTTGAAAGGGGGGAAATAAATATTGGCCGAAAAAAGTCATGGGAGTTGTCTAAGGATATCAGGTGATGTGGTGCTGAGGCCTCGTGTTGCGTGATGGGATGAGGGGGAAGGGTTTGACACTGAAAGAGGGGAGATTGAGATGAGATGTGGGGAAGAACTTCTTTGCTGGGAGGGTGGTGAGAGCCTGGCCCAGGTTGCCCAAAGAAGCTGTGGCTGCCCCATCCCTGGAGATGTTGAAGTCCAGGTTGGAGGGGGCTCGGAGCAACCTGGTCTGGTGGGAGGTGTCCCTGTCCATGGAACTGGGTGGTCTTTAAGGTCCCTTCGAACCCAAACCATTCTGTGATTCTATGACCTCAGACATAAGAGAAGGACAGGTGTGGGAATGAGCATCCAGAAAATCCCCATCACAAGTGGGAAGACCTACCAGAACTGAGAGAACAGACTGGAGGCAGCAAACTGGCCCAAGATGAGAAGTAAAAATTCGTAGAAAATATGGGGGAAATCTCATTTTACTCTCTACTGGTTGGAGCAGTTGCACCGATGACGTGGTGTCTTCAGCAGTTAGAGATATGGGCAGTATTAAATACAGATTATAGAGCGTAACGCGGCTCATTTTCAATTTAAGGGAAATTTTGTGCCTTGTGATTCTGCAAGACTCTGACCCCAATGTCCCAGATATTAAATCACTCCCTGATTGTTCTTATTTCAGATTAGAGAGAAATTTCCCAAGGGATTGTGCTAAAACCTCCTTTGCTTTCAGCAACACAGATCTCATCCATCGATGGGCAGGAAGGTGGTTTTTTCTGAGGGTCTGAACAGTGCACATTGGTGGGACCAGCTCCTGGGTCTCTGGTATCTCTCCTTGTTGGAGAAAAAACCCAATATTTTTCTCTTTAATCATGGGGGAACATGTGAGGACTCATGGTTTCACCTCCTCTCTTCGTTCCTTGTGTTCAATTCTGGGCTTCCCAGTTCCAGAAGGACAGGGAACTGCTGGAGAGGGGACAGCAGAGGGCTACAGAGATGATGAGGCAACTAGAACTTCTCTCTGATGTGGAAAGGCTGAGGGACTTGGGTCTTTTGCGTCTGGAGAAGATTGAGGGGGGATCTGATCAAGGCCTAGAAATACTTGAAGGGTGGGTGTCAGGAGGATGGGGCCAGGCTTTTTTCAGTGGTGCCCAGGGACAGGAGAAGAGGAAATGGGCGCAAAGTTGACCATAAGGAGGTCCATCTCAACATGAGGAGGAACTTCTTTTGCGTGAGGGTCACAGAGCCCTGGCAGAGGCTGCCCAGAGAGGTGGTGGAGTCTCCTTCTCTGGAGACATTCCAGCCCCGCCTGGACACGTTCCTGTGGGACCTGCTGTGGGTGGCCCTGCTTTGGGAGGGGGTTGGAGGAGATGATCTCCAGAGGTCCCTTCCAACCCCATGTGATTCTCTCATTATCCCATAGCACTGGAGATAGAGATGGTTTTTTCTTGAGGACAACGTTTCTGAGGAAGAAAAGATCTTGCATTTAAAACAAGTTAAGTCTATCTATCCTATATTGGTAATTATCCTGATATATACTGTTATAAATAAGTCCACAATCATCCCCAAAGGGAGGTGATTCAGAGACAAGCAGTGATTTCAGCCTACAGAGCCCAAGACATATGGAGAACCTCCATCCAAGGCCAAAGGCATGTCTGTATATATCTAAAAGCAAAAATCTGACATTTCCCAGTATCTCAGATGAGATTCTAAATTACTAGATTTTGTGAATTAATTTCTTTTTCTTCTTCTTTCTTTCTTTCCTGCATACTTGGACTTGAACGTCTTCTATAATAGGAGTTTCATTACAAATTCAGACTTTTTAGTGGGCATTTCTGATACTGATACGTTCACACTGATGTAAAAAAAGCATTTTTTAATGGAAAAAAAATAATTGGACACTTAAGAACACTCATGAAGTGACCAGCCGTGGCACCAGTGATGGCACGACTGGCTTTTGTCACCTGGATGGCCATTTTTGGAAAATATGTGCTAGATACTGACTTACTCTGTTCACTCTTATGTTGTGTGTCATCTACTCATCTCTATATATTTAGAAGCAGCCAATAATTAGGTTTCTTATTTAGCTGGGAAATCTTCCGCGCGGATGCCCCGTGCGTGCAAATGTATATTTATGCATCGCAACACTTTTTGGTACCGTTTTCAAATGGCATGTATTCATTATGTCCTAGTATTTCAAATATTTCGAAGTGATCTCAAATGGAAGAGATATATGAGCTGTAAAAAAATAATAATTGCATTCCCTGTTCGTTTGTCGGGCGTGTGCAGGTTTCAGATTCATGGGTTTGTACGTTGAAACCTCCATCTTTTGTAGGAAGACATTATTCCTTCCTGCAGTTCAGTCCTTGGGTTGTCTACTTAAACAAGCATCAGGAAAAATTAAATTAAATTGAACCCTACTTGTCACTTGTAGACAGTTTGGGCCATCGTGCCACAGAATCACAGAATCTTCTAGGTTGGAAGGGACCTTAAAGATCATCTTGTCCAACCGTCAACCGCCAACAGAACCCGAGCTGTGGATTTATTGATCTGCCAGAAATCCCTTCCAACCCAAATAATCCGTGATTGTCCGACCGGATTATTTATTGAAGCCCAGTTTCTACAGCAGAGGTATTAAGTTTTACATCTTTCATTCTTTTTTTTCTTTTTATTAATGAGACTCTTGATACCGTCGCTATAACATCACCCGTTTCGGCCCATTATATTTTCCGTACGCGTTGGTAGTTAGATATAATATTGTTATGCCTCTTAGGATATGGAAGATTGATGAGGATTTTTTTTTTTTTTTTTTTTTTTTGGCCCTGTGATTTGCATACTGAATTAGGAGGGTCATCGCTTCTTCCCTGAAAGCCTTTCCTTTGAGCAGCGATATTTACTGCAACTCATTTAGGAAACCAATAGCTCTAATTGTTTTTTAGAGCGAGGTGTGGGGTGCCGACCGCGCGACTCACTCATTAAATTCCACGGGGAAACTTTCAATAATTAAAAGCAATTTTTCACTGCAGTCGGAGCCAAAAAAAAAAAAAAACCAAAAATGAAAAAAAAAAACCTAATTAAGGAGAATTCTGATTGACTGAACTCTTGCACGCCGTTAGACCACTGATTAGCGGAGTTACGGCAACGCCAACGAGCGAAACCCTCTCGCCACCCCTCTGGGCTGCTGGAGATAGGGATGAAAGGATGAAGCCAAGGCTAGAAGGGAAAGGACAGCTATTGCCACGGCGGTGACATTTATAGATGAGCTAACTGGAATAAACTAATCATCTTGAGGAGCACAAGGCCAGCGAATGTTTAGCTGGATTGGTTACAAGGAGCAGGGAACGGGGAGCTTATTTAGATGAGATGTACTTAATAAGTCCAACTGGGCCTTCCAAGTCTTGCTTGACCTGCCGTTAGAGCCATAAAATTAAGATGGTGCTACTTAATTGGAAAGACAGAACACGGCTCCACGTCTTTACTCCAGTATTTCTATTTTAGGACATGTCAGGCTTTGGAAGAGAGTGGATAAATTTCGTTTGTCTGGAAAGGTGGGCAAAGGAGGAAGGGTTTTCTTCTCGCTGTGATGGTGTGAGGCTTCATAATTCATGCAGGAGGTGACATTTCCACCATCAGTCCAAATGGCTTGTTCTATGTTTGTACCAGAAGAAGATGAGCAGAGGGTTTTGAAAATGTTGTTAACCTCTCGTGTAGGAGCACCTTTCTGTTTTGAAGCAAAATGTTGTTAACCTCTCGTGTAGGAGCACTTTTCTGTTTTGGAACAATAATAGTAATAGTAATAATATTAACAACAACAACAATAATAATAATGATGATGATGATGTTTTCCTCCATCCTTAGGAAGGCTGGAGAAATTTCAGGGAAAAAAAAAGACGGTCTCTTTTCCAAGCAGGATGTGATGGGTCACCATGTCTACCCCAACGAGTCGCCAATGATTTTTTTTCTAAGAACTCGGTGAATTTGGTCTCTTGGGACCAAATTTCTTAGGTTTTAATGCCCATAAGGTGATGATAAATAAATACATGTATCCATAGATACAACATTTAACATTATTTTCCCTTTCACCTGGACGGTGCAGGAAGGTGTCCAAGTTTCTTGGCGACCGGGGATGTCCTATCTGGGCAGTGGATCTGGGTACATGCCCATCATTTGGTCCCATCAGCATTTCTGGGCTCGGTGGGAGCACTGGGACTGAGAGCACAGGACAGATGGAAGGAGAGAAGTAGCCCCACATCCACATCTGGTTTTACCTATGGTTTTTGGGTGAATTTCTGCCCCAATGAGTGCCTGAGCAAAGGTTTCCAGGTGGCAGGAACACACCGGGTAATGAGATGGTCTTCTTGTAGGGTAAAAATTTCATTTTTTGGCAGTGACCCTCAAATTTTTCCAGGCTTTGGGTTTTATGCTTTTTTGGGGGTAATAGATTGCAGCTTCGTAGAATCATAGAATCGTAGAATCATAGAAATAAATTTGTTGGGAGTTGGATTTGATAAGCACAGTCCCAAATTTCCTATCTTGGAGATGTTGCCACGTCTTTGGACTGCTTATTAAACATAAAACCCCCCTGCAAGGGGTTTTAGTGGCAGAAGAAATTCCCTTGTAGTTCCATAACCAGTCAAGGATTCCTTTATTTCTATGCCTGTGTCTGGTTAGGACTTCTTTTTTCCATTGATATTCCATGAAATGTCTGAAAACCAGTCTGGGACCTTTCCTGAGCTGGTGAAGAAGCTCCTGTAGAAGAAGGAAGCGTTTTCCCCAGGGCCTTTTTTGGGGAAATATTCCTGGCTTTGATTCCAGCTTCCCCCGAGGAAGGGACGCCGCCGTCAGAGCATCGCGGCGGCTCATTCGGTGCAGCCGTCGTCGCTGTAATAACATTAAAAATTACAAGTTGTAACGATGCCATCTCTCATCTCGGCATCGTTAGCGAGGACCTGCCTGAAAACGACCCACATTTTCCACCAATCCAGGCCGATAAATCTAAAACCCTCTGATCATCTTCTCTCTGTGACCTTATCGGGGGCCGTTTCCACCCCCCCCCTCCCTTGATGATTTCCTTTTATCATAAAATCAGGCCATTAATGCTGCTTTTTATACATCCATTCGTTCTGAAGCCAGCAAATATTTTGACAAGGTATTATTCTTTCATAAGGTTTCTGTAAATACAATTAGACTAGAAATAACTCGGAATTATGGTGGTCCTTCCAAGATTTGCTAGGCCTCCCGTGGGTGCCGTTTAGTCCTTTAATTGCTTACTAATGTAAAAATATCATTGTTAGTACGGTATAAATCATGACAATTTTGTCCCAGAAGAGGCTAAGAGCAGCTCAAGATGCCGTAATTAAGATATACTAATAGACCCGACGATTTATAGAACAGTAACTTTTAACGAGGGTGAAAAATGGTGTCGCTCGTGTTGTGTCGGAGGCAGAAAAGCCGAAGAGAAGCGGGTCCTGTTTGCCATAACCCAATCTTTATCTGAGTTTTGTGAGGAACATCATCTGTGAACTACACAGTGGATTTTTCTGCAAATATCCCTGTGCGTTTGGCTTTGTAAGTCTCAGATATTCCTTAATAGGTACGTTGACGACTTTGAACTAGGACCTCCTGAACTAGGGCAAAATTATTCTGGTTATCTCCTTATAGGATTAGAAAATGTAAGTCTTGTGATCTCTCGGAGGATTTAAGATCATTTGCGTCCCTATCAGGAAAGTTTTCAACCAGCACCGAGAAGCGGTGAGAGGTTTTCAGCCTGGAGGAGAGAACGCTTTGGGGAGACCTTAGAGCCCCTTCCAGTCCCTCAAGGGGCTCCAGGAAAGCTGGGGAGGGACTCTGGATCAGGGAGGGGAGCCATAGGACAAGGGGGAAGGGTTTGACCCTGAAAGAGGGGAGATGGAGCTGAGATGTGGGGAAGAACTTGTTTGGTGTGAGGGTGGTGAGAGCCTGGCCCAGGTTGCCCAGAGAAGCTGTGGCTGCCCCATCCCTGGAGGGGTTCAAGGGCAGGTTGGAGGGGGCTTGGAGCAACCTGGGCTGGTGGGAGGTGTCCCTGCCCAAGGGATGGCACTGGTTGGTCTTGAAGGTCCCTTCCAACCCAACCCGTTCTAAGATTCTATAACCCCTTCCAACCCAACCCGTTCTATGATTCTATAATTCTAAGTCAGTCTCTTGCCACAGGAGTGTAGAAGGAGGCGTGTAGTTTCTCCAAAACCTCCAAAAATTTGGGAATCTGAGCCGGTTCCCAGCACTGTCCCGGAGCAGGGATGCGGTCCCTGTCCCCAGCCCGTGCCCTGGCAGGAAGAGCCGGCTGTGGGTACCACCGAGGTGGCCACTTGCCACACAGGGAGATCCAGAGCATCCCAAACACCGGGCTGAGGTTTGTGGGGTGCCTCACGCTGGGAGTCAGTATCCAAAATAGTTATTAAACCAGGTTGCCTGGAACCTCTATTCCCCAAATCTCTGTGGAATTCCAAGGGCTGGCCCGATTGTGACTGGCGTCGCAACTACAAATTGCTTTTACAGCCTACCTTTAAACTGGCAGTTTATAAAAATCTATTAACAATTCCTGGAGAGCAGCCTTGGGACTCCCTTTTCTTTCCTCCTCTGCAAGAGGACTGCGGTTACACTCCAGCTCTCGTTCCCTCTGGACCTTCCAAGTCTTGACATTTTCTCTTCAGAGCTGAACGACTTCGAAACATGGTTCGAAACACGCTCTTCTTACACACCTCGGTCCCCTTGAGATGCGGGGGTGCTCCTGGCACCCACCTCCCTTGGGTGACCTCCACCCCTCAATCTCTTATATATATTTTTTTTTTATGGCTTTCTGTATCCTAAATGATGGGTTTGACGTTGCATTGTTGGATTCCATAATCACCCTGAAAATATTTGCCGGTAAAACGCCAGCGTTGCGCGAGGTAGCAGTAAATTTGGGGCTTTAAGACCGACTGTGGAGGGTTGTATCCCTTCGTAGATGCCTCCCTGGGTGGTGCTCTTAGTCTGTGTGCCAAAAAGAGCAATTATTTAACCTAAAAATGGTGGGAGTGAAGTGATTGGAGCCACTGGTGAGTCTGTGTGCCAAAAAGAGCAATTTTTTAACCTAAAAATGGTGGGAGCGAAGTGACTGGAGCCACTGGTGAAGCTCTGACCCAGGACATCAGACCTGTAGAAGCTCGTTGAGAAAGGCTCTGGGGGTTTCAAGGTGAGGGTTGCGAACTCAAGGAGGTTTATTGTCGTTAATTGGATTTTCTGTTTGGTTGTGAGTGAAGTGATTGGAGCCACTGGTGAAGCTCTGACCCAGGACATCAGACCTGTAAAAGCTCATTGAGAAAGGCTCTTGGGTTTCAAGGTGAGGATTGCAAACTCAAAGAGGTTTATTGTCGTTAATTGGGTTTTCTGTTTGGTTGCTGGGGTAAATGAAACTGGTCCAGCCAGAAGGAAAGGTCTGGAGTCATGGGGATGGTCTCCACGGTTGGGATCGTCACGTGGCCGCACCATGTTTTGGTCAGGAGGAGCATGGGGCACCACCAGGATGGGGTTGGCTGAGGAAGGTGGTTGTTGCCAGCAGCTTTGGTAGACACCGGAGCCACCTGTCTCTAATCTGGGGTCACCTGCAAAACCTCCCTGTGTTGTCTTCAGAGCTTCTTGTGGCCAGGTGAGACTTGTTCTCCATCACACCAAGGATTTCAGGCAGAAACCTGGCCTAGGCCTCTTCCTTTGGTCCTGCTCTGCTGCTATGTGAGTACACTGGGGGGGTCTCACCCTGATTTATAGCCAAATTCATGTTTGAAATTAATCTTTGTTAGTATTTACAGTTTGTGAAGTCTCCAGTAACCTTCAGCTTTCACTAGGAGTTACTCCCATTGAGTTTTCTTCCTGTTTTAAGGGAGAGGCCTGGAAAGGCCCCATCTGGAACAGTGGGCCCAGTTCTGGGCTCCCCAGTTGCAGAAGGAGAGGGGACAGCAGAGGGCTACAAAGATGCTGAGGGGCCTGGAGCATCTCTCTGCTGAGGAAAGGCTGAGGGACATGGGTCTTTTGAGTCTGGAGAAGAGAAAACTGAGAGGGGGGATCTGATCAAGGCCTAGAAATACTTGAAGGGTGGGTGTCAGGAGGATGGGGCCAGGCTTTTTTCAGTGGTGCCCAGGGACAGGACAAGAGGAAACGGGCACAAACTTGACCATAAGAAGTTCCACCTCAACATGAGGAGGAACTTCTTTCCTGTGAAGGTGGCAGAGCCCTAACAGAGAGGTGGTGGAGTCTCCTTCTCTGGAGACATTCAAACCGCACCTGGATGGGTTCCTGTGGTACCTGCTGTGGGTGGCCCTGCTTTGGCAGGGGGCTGGAGGAGATGATCTCCAGAGGTCCCTTCCAACCCCATAGCATTCTGTGGTTCTGTGATTTGGATCCCTCCGACGCGGTGAGGAGCACAAGAGAGAAAGTTAAGGAGTGATGCTCAGAAGAACCATGAAACCAAGTTTCCAGAAATGCTTTTCAAAAGCAAAAAAGCAAACACAGAGGGTGGTGTTTTCCCATCTGTTTGCTTTCAATTACGGCAAAAGTAGGTGTTATTTGTTCTATTAAGTTAAACAATTTTAGACCAACATATAGGTGATATTTAAGTTGAGGCTCTTCCTGTCGAGAGTTGTTTAAGGGTAAGGCGTTTCATAGCAGCTTCGGGAAAGAACTTCTTGATATTTGAGCAGAAGAAGGAGTCAAGTCATGTAATAGAAATTAAATATACTGCTGGGTTCTTTGATGGCATGAATTAATGTTTGTCTATTGGCTTTGGTGAAGCAATATCATGTTGGACCAGAAGAAACCTGGTGTCTGATGCGTGGAGGTCTGTAGGCCTGGGGTACGTACCAACGAGCCGTGAAAAACTAGAGGGAAGGGAAGGAGGGGGCAAGAAGGAAATAATCTGGTTTATACCTGGTTTAGATGGTGCTCAGTGTGGGGAATACCCTCAGCAGCTCCTCGCCGGTGGCACAGAGTCTCGCCTGGAGCCCTGTGCTGATTTTGAGTCAAAACACTGAATAATTCAACTTCCAGCGTCCCTCGGTGGAAAAAAAGCGTATCTTGATATTTTAAGATTTGATGGCAGGAATAATCCTTGGGGGGGGGGGTTGAATCTGAGGGATGCGTGGGTATAAAACGTTCTCCTTTTCCAACCACGTGGTCGTCTCATTTCAGACTATCTCTTGATGTCTTCTTATGAATCTCAAAAAACAGATAAGCTTTTGTGAGCGTGTCTACGTGGGTTGGGAGCATCTTCTACCGGGGCAGGATGGTGGACTCTTTGGATCCAGGAGATGGAGGGATGCTCTGGGCTGAGCCTTCCTTCCCACCTCCCCCCTCCAATCTCCTTGTTTTTTTTTTTTTGTGCTGGTGTTTGCACTTGATTTCACCGAGCGCGTAGATGGGGATTCGCTGACATCTGTTAAGGAGGAAGCCGTGCATATGAAATTTCGGGGAAGAACGTCTGCATTTCAATGAGCTGGAGCCGCTGTTACCTACCCATTTATTACGTGGCCTTTGGGGCTCTGACAGGCACCACCCAATCTGGCCACCACCAGGATGGGGTTGGCTGAGGAAGGTGGTTGTTGCCAGCGGTTTTGGTAGACACCGGAGCCACCTGTCTCTAATCTAGGGTCACCTGCAAAACCTCCCTGTGTTGTCTTCAGAGCTTCTTGTGGCCAGGTGAGACTTGTTCTCCATCACACCAAGGATTTCAGGCAGAAACCTGGCCTAGGCCTCTTCCTTTGGTCCTGCTCTGCTGCTATGTGAGTACACTGGGGGGGTCTCACCCTGATTTATAGCCAAATTCATGTTTGAAATTAATCTTTGTTAGTATTTACAGTTTGTGAAGTCTCCAGTAACCTTCAGCTTTCACTAGGAGTTACTCCCATTGAGTTTTCTCCCTGTTTTAAGGGAGAGGCCTAGGAAGGCCCCACCTGGAACAGTGGGCCCAGTTCTGGGCTCCCCAGTTGCAGAAGGACAGGGAACTGCTGGAGAGGGGACAGCAGAGGGCTACAAAGATGAGGAGGGGCCTGGAGCATCTCTCTGCTGAGGAAAGGCTGAGGGACTTGGGTCTTTTGACTCTGGAGAAGAGAAGACTGAGGGGGGATCTGATCAAGGCCTAGAAATACTTGAAGGGTGGGTGTCAGGAGGATGGGGCCAGGCTTTTTTCAGTGGTGCCCAGGGACAGGACAAGAGGAAACGGGCACAAACTTGACCATAAGAAGTTCCACCTCAACATGAGGAGGAACTTCTTTCCTGTGAAGGTGGCAGAGCCCTAACAGAGAGGTGGTGGAGTCTCCTTCTCTGGAGACATTCAAACCGCACCTGGATGGGTTCCTGTGGTACCTGCTGTGGGTGGCCCTGCTTTGGCAGGGGGCTGGAGGAGATGATCTCCAGAGGTCCCTTCCAACCCCATAGC
The DNA here is from genome assembly GCF_001431845.1 of Calidris pugnax. Taxonomy (NCBI): domain Eukaryota; kingdom Metazoa; phylum Chordata; class Aves; order Charadriiformes; family Scolopacidae; genus Calidris; species Calidris pugnax. The sequence goes on along the minus strand of NW_015091300.1, from coordinate 242,949 downwards.
ATTCTGTGGTTCTGTGATTTGGATCCCTCCGACGCGGTGAGGAGCACAAGAGAGAAAGTTAAGGAGTGATGCTCAGAAGAACCATGAAACCAAGTTTCCAGAAATGCTTTTCAAAAGCAAAAAAGCAAACACAGAGGGTGGTGTTTTCCCATCTGTTTGCTTTCAATTACGGCAAAAGTAGGTGTTATTTGTTCTATTAAGTTAAACAATTTTAGACCAACATATAGGTGATATTTAAGTTGAGGCTCTTCCTGTCGAGAGTTGTTTAAGGGTAAGGCATTTCATAGCGGCTTCGGGAAAGAACTTCTTGATATTTGAGCAGAAGAAGGAGTCAAGTCATGTAATAGAAATTAAATATACTGCTGGGTTCTTTGATGGCATGAATTAATGTTTGTCTATTGGCTTTGGTGAAGCAATATCATGTTGGACCAGAAGAAACCTGGTGTCTGATGCGTGGAGGTCTGTAGGCCTGGGGTACGTACCAACGAGCCGTGAAAAACTAGAGGGAAGGGAAGGAGGGGGCAAGAAGGAAATAATCTGGTTTATACCTGGTTTAGATGGTGCTCAGTGTGGGGAATACCCTCAGCAGCTCCTCGCCGGTGGCACAGAGTCTCGCCTGGAGCCCTGTGCTGATTTTGAGTCAAAACACTGAATAATTCAACTTGCAGCGTCCCCTCGGTGGAAAAAAAAGCGTATCTTGATATTTTAAGATTTGATGGCAGGAATAATCCTTGGGGGGGGGGGTTGAATCTGAGGGATGCGTGGGTATAAAACGTTCTCCTTTTCCAACCACGTGGTCGTCTCATTTCAGACTATCTCTTGATGTCTTCTTATGAATCTCAAAAAACAGATAAGCTTTTGTGAGCGTGTCTACGTGGGTTGGGAGCATCTTCTACCGGGGCAGGATGGTGGACTCTTTGGATCCAGGAGATGGAGGGATGCTCTGGGCTGAGCCTTCCTTCCCACCTCCCCCCTCCAATCTCCTTGTTTTTTTTTTTTTGTGCTGGTGTTTGCACTTGATTTCACCGAGCGCGTAGATGGGGATTCGCTGACATCTGTTAAGGAGGAAGCCGTGCATATGAAATTTCGGGGAAGAACGTCTGCATTTCAATGAGCTGGAGCCGCTGTTACCTACCCATTTATTACGTGGCCTTTGGGGCTCTGACAGGCACCACCCAATCTGTTTCTCAGCCCTTGAAATTCCAATATTTACTTACAATTGGCTCGCTAGAAAGGCTTTCTTTAAGGTCGCCCCTGGCAGCTTCGTGATGAAAATGTCTCCTTCTCCAAACCCCACCTCGTATTTCGGATGTTTAGATGTAGCAGAGAGGAGCTGGAGGACAGGAGTTGGTGCTGAGAGCTGGTGTGGGCATAGATTTTTTTTTTTATCACCTCTAAAGACAATAATTAAAGGTCCACCAACTTGAACAAGAATAAAAACTGGCCTCGGGGGTGGTAATAGTTGTTGTCAGGTGCTCGGTGAAAACCTGATTGAAGCCAACCATTTTAAACAGCTCTTTTTAAAAAAAATATAATAAATTAAAACAACATGCTTTAGGAGGATGTTTTTCAAGGTACCAGAATTAATTCTTCATGTCAGGAGAGATGAGAGTTGTTGGGGTGGGGATGCAGAGATGCTGGAGGGGCAGCGTGTGTGTCCAGGATTCGGGGTGAAGCTGCAGCCGGCAAAGGCCACACTTGCCAAATAATTAAAAAAAAATAGTAATAAAATAATAATACAAAGAGCAGGCTGACCTCTGAGATGAATTGTGGTGTCTTCTCTGGAGACATTCAAACCGCACCTGGATGGGTTCCTGTGGTACCTGCTGTGGGTGGCCCTGCTTTGGCAGGGGGCTGGAGGAGATGATCTCCAGAGGTCCCTTCCAACCCCATAGCATTCTGTGGTTCTGTGATTTGGATCCCTCCGACGCGGTGAGGAGCACAAGAGAGAAAGTTAAGGAGTGATGCTCAGAAGAACCATGAAACCAAGTTTCCAGAAATGCTTTTCAAAAGCAAAAAAGCAAACACAGAGGGTGGTGTTTTCCCATCTGTTTGCTTTCAATTACGGCAGAAGTAGGTGTTATTTGTTCTATTAAGTTAAACAATTTTAGACCAACATATAGGTGATATTTAAGTTGAGGCTCTTCCTGTCGAGAGTTGTTTAAGGGTAAGGCATTTCATAGCGGCTTCGGGAAAGAACTTCTTGATATTTGAGCAGAAGAAGGAGTCAAGTCATGTAATGGAAATTAAATATACTGCTGGGTTCTTTGATGGCATGAATTAATGTTTGTCTATTGGCTTTGGTGAAGCAATATCATGTTGGACCAGAAGAAACCTGGTGTCTGATGCGTGGAGGTCTGTAGGCCTGGGGTACGTACCAACGAGCCGTGAAAAACTAGAGGGAAGGGAAGGAGGGGGCAAGAAGGAAATAATCTGGTTTATACCTGGTTTAGATGGTGCTCAGTGTGGGGAATACCCTCAGCAGCTCCTCGCCGGTGGCACAGAGTCTCGCCTGGAGCCCTGTGCTGATTTTGAGTCAAAACACTGAATAATTCAACTTCCAGCGTCCCTCGGTGGAAAAAAAGCGTATCTTGATATTTTAAGATTTGATGGCAGGAATAATCCTTGGGGGGGGGGGTTGAATCTGAGGGATGCGTGGGTATAAAACGTTCTCCTTTTCCAACCACGTGGTCGTCTCATTTCAGACTATCTCTTGATGTCTTCTTATGAATCTCAAAAAACAGATAAGCTTTTGTGAGCGTGTCTACGTGGGTTGGGAGCATCTTCTACCGGGGCAGGATGGTAGACTCTTTAGATCCAGGAGATGGAGGGATGCTCGGGGCTGAGCCTCCCTTTCCACCTCCCCCCCCCATCTCCTTGATTTTTTTTTTTTTGTGCTGGTGTTTGCACTTGATTTCACCGAGCGCGTAGATGGGGATTCGCTGACATCTGTTAAGGAGGAAGCCGTGCATATGAAATTTCGGGGAAGAACGTCTGCATTTCAATGAGCTGGAGCCGCTGTTACCTACCCATTTATTACGTGGCCTTTGGGGCTCTGACAGGCACCACCCAATCTGTTTCTCAGCCCTTGAAATTCCAATATTTATTTACAATTGGCTCACTAGAAAGACTTTCTTTAAGGTCGCCCCTGGCAGCTTCATGATGAAAACATCTCCTTCTCCAAACCCCGCCTCGCCGTGTTTTGGGCATTTAGATGTAGCGGAGAGGAGCTGATGCTAAGAGCTGGCGTGGGCATCGATGTGCTTTTTGTCACCTCTAAAGACAATAATTAAAGGCCCACCAACTTCAACAAGAATAAAAACTGGCCTCGGGGGTGGTAATAGTTGTTGTCAGGTGCTCGGTGAAAACCTGATTGAAGCCAACCATTTTAAACAGCTCTTTTTAAAAAAAATATAATAAATTAAAACAACATGCTTTAGGAGGATGTTTTTCAAGGTACCAGAATTAATTCTTCATGTCAGGAGAGATGAGAGTTGTTGGGGTGGGGATGCAGAGATGCTGGAGGGGCAGCGTGTGTGTCCAGGATTCGGGGTGAAGCTGCAGCCGGCAAAGGCCACACTTGCCAAATAATTAAAAAAAAATAGTAATAAAATAATAATACAAAGAGCAGGCTGACCTCTGAGATGAATTGTGGTGTTTGCAGCTCTGTGGAAAAAGACCTGGGAGTCCTGGTGGACAACAGGATGCCCATGAGCCAGCAATGGGCCCTTGTGGCCAAGAAGGCCAAGGGCATCCTGGGGGGCATCAGGAAGAGTGGGACCAGCAGGTGGAGGGAGGTCATCCTGCCCCTCTGCTCTGCCCTGGGGAGGCCCCATCTGGAGCACTGGGACCAGTTCTGGGCTCCCCAGTTCCAGAAGGACAGGGAACTGCTGGAGAGGGGACAGCAGAGGGCTACAGAGATGAGGAGGGGCCTGGAGTATCTATTTTATGAGAAAGGCTGAGGGACTTGGGTCTTTTGAGTCTGGAGAAGAGAAGGCTGAGGAGGGATCTGATCAAGGCCTATAAATACTTGAAGGGTGGGTGTCAGGAGGATGGGGCCAGGCTTTTTTCAGTGGTGCCCAGGGACAGGACAAGAGGAAATGGGCACAAATTTGACCATAAGAAGTTCCACCTCAACATGAGGAGGAACTTTTTTCGTGTGAGGGTGGCAGAGCCTTGGCCGAGGCTGCCCAGAGAGGTGGTGGAGTCTCCTTCTCTGGAGACATCTCAACCCTACCTGGACACATTCCTGTGGGACCTGCTCTGGTTGACCCTGCTTTGGCAGGAGATGATCTCCAGAGCTTCCTTCCAACCCCATATCATTCTGGGATTCTGTGATTCTGTGATTGTGTTTGATCTGCCTTGTTCCTGAAGTATTTTCAGAGCTGGCTCTTACATCCCTTTCCCAACTCCTGTTGGGTGGCAAGTGCCTGGGAATCAGAAATCTGTTGAGCGTCTGGGATGGTGTTTTCTCAGTTGTCCCCGTGCAATCTGGTTGGGTATCGCAGGGTCATTCCCGAGCTCGGGGCTGCTCACATTGGTTTCCTGCAGGAAAAAAGAGCAGTGAGACAATCTTGAGGGCTCAGCAAGCCCAAAGGTTCCTGGAGCTTCCAAGAGGAGCCCAGGATCTCCAGGCAAGGAGCTTCTTAGCCCCGTGGCTGTGGCTGTGGATGTATCTCGGGGCTCTTTACGGCGAAGAGGCATTTTGCCCCCCGGGGAGGGGATAATGATGTACGTGAACGCTCTGCCAGTCTCCCTGGGACTGTCACCACCAGGTTACGCTGTCATTTTCTTGCCGTGGGGGTTGGTTTCCCCTTTTTTCTTCTGACCTCTCAAGCCCCACCAGCTGTCGGAGGGGGATTGCTGCACGGGGTGGGTTTTACAAGACCCACAGAGTCGATACAAAATTCCTCTATTGTGTTTTTTTTTCACTAAAAGTGAAAAGCTTTGCTCCTTCAGCAGGTTGGTAGCCAGGCTTCCTCCCCCCCCAAAGACAATGCTTTTGTGTCCTCTCGTCTAGGAAGGTGGTAGGTGGCCTTGTTGTTTTTGATATTGAGAAGTGGGGCTGAACCAAAAACTGGGGACCATATTGTAGGTTGCCCAGAGAAGCTGTGGCTGCCCCATCCCTGGAGAGGGGTTCAAGGCCAGGTTGGATGGGGCTTGGAGCAACCTGGTTTGGTGGGAGGTTAGAATCATAGAATCATTCAGGTTGGAAGAGATCCTCGGGATCATCGAGTCCAACCATCTACCCTACTCTACAAAGTTCTCCCCTACACCGTATCCCCCAACACCACATCTAAACAGCTCTTAAACACATCCAGGGATGGTGACTCAACCATCTCCCTGGACAACTTAATCCAATGCCCCACCACTCTTTCTGTGAAAAACTGTTTCCTAATATTCAGGTGTCCCTGCCCAGGGCAGGGGATGGGACCAGGTGAGCTTTAAGGTCCCCTTCCAACCCAACCCATTCTACGATTCCATATGGTTCTTTGACAAAGGACTGGTTTTGTTGATGGGAGAATCCCTACAAACACAGAATCACAGAATCTTCTAGGTTGGAAGGGACCTTAAAGATCATCTTGTCCAACCGTCAACCTCACACTGACAAAAATAGACACCCACACAACAAACAAGGAGCATCATCACTAAACCATACCTCCCAGCACTACATCAACCCGTCTTTTGAACACCTCCAGGGATGGTGCCTCAACCACCTCCCTGGGCAGCCCATTCCAATGGCTGATGACCCTTTCAGTGAAAAAATTTTTCCTAATATCCAGCCTGAACCTCTCCTGGGGCAACTTGAGGCCATTTCCTCTCATCCTGTCGCCTGTGACTTGAGAGAAGAGACCGACCCCCACCTCTCTACACCCTCCTTTCAGGGAGTTGTAGAGAGCAAGAAGGTCTCCCTTCAGCCTCCTCTTCTCTGAATAACCCCAGTTCCCTCAGCCTCTCCTCACAAGACTTGTGCTCCAGACCCCTCACCATCTTTGTCGCCCTTCTCTGGACCCGCTCCAGCACCTCAATGTCTTTTTTATGGTAGGGGGCCCAAAACTGGACACAGCACTCGAGGTGGGGCCTCACCAGGGCCGAGTACAGGGGGATGATCACCTCTCGGGCCCACACCTGCTCCCTTTCCTGGTGATTTCTGCTACGCTTCAGTAGGAGCTTCTTCCACCTGTAACACCCACCCCCCATCCATAGCAACAGTATAATACTGACATAATTGTCATTAGTCTTCCTGTCTCTCCGTGGCGAGGAGCATCATTGCAGGTGACAGAGAGCAAATGTTCTGGTTTCCTTCCACCGACTCGGCAGAACGACACCACACCTTTCCTTTTTCTCCATCCGACGGGCGCGGGCGACGCCTGGGCGCGCCTGAAATATTCATGAATTACAAATGAAGGGCTGGGGAGAGAGAGAGAGAGAGAATCTCTGACGAGGTAGTAATGGATTAACAAATGAGGATGTGATTTGTTACATAGGAATTTGCTCCTTCCTCTTTAATTTCTGGGATTTAGCGTTTCGCGAAGGAGGCGCCGGCCCTTAAGGCTTAATGTAAAGGAAAATAAAAGGGAATGGTTTTACAGATGTCATGCTTGATACAATAATGGATTTTTGCCAGGGAAAAAAAAGAAAAATAATCATTTAAATATCCTTCATACTATGAAACTAAAGCACCTTCAGACTCTTGAAGTTGCGTATAAGCTCAGGAACAGAATGTAATTGCGCTCCCAGATGGAATTGCTACAGTTTTATGCCTGAGCAAACAAGAACTGAACGAGGGGGGATGCACAGACCAGTCTTTTCTGAAGTCTCTTTTCTTTTTTATTTTTTTTTTGGTTGAGTGTCACGCTAGAGAAATCTAAAATATAAGAGACTGTCAGAAGAAACAACCGTGACTCCGTTGGAAACCAATTTGCAGGAATCTCATCGAGCGGTGCAGGGAAGAAGGGGGGTTTGGGGCGTATTTTGGGACTGTATTTTCTGTGCAAGGCAAGGGGAGAGTTGGAGACCCATCTCCTGGTGGGCTCTGGGTGCTGTAAGCAGTGCAAGGTGCCACTACTTTCAGGTGACAACCAGCAGAAAGCACGGGCTTTCTCTCTGGGTTGGGATCCATCCCCTTCCATTTGTGATCATTGCATCTTCCAAGGCAAGGTCTAGGATGTCCTCTCTTCTGGAGATGTGTCTTCCCACTTTCTGCTCCATAAATTAGGTCCTGCAGCATGTGGTCCGTGTCTTTGGCTGCATTGAGACTGTCTAGGATGTCCTCTCCTTTGGAGAGGTGTCTTCCCACCTTCTGCTCCCCAAAGTAGGTCCTCCAGCATATGGTCCGTGTCTCTGGCTGCATTGAGACCTGGAGATGGTCGTTCCTGGACTACCAGAAATCCTTCCCAGCTTTGATATGGTCATCCTAAAAGGAGAACTTACTCCATTTACTCTGAATGACTCAGACTGTGTTTTTGGCTTGAGTTGTTGCAATGAAGTTGCATCTTGAATGGGATGGAGGAAGGGAAAGGGAGTCGGTCGCCTGAGAAAATGTTTTAATTTGTGTTTGAGACCATTAAATTGGCAGCAACAGCTCAAGTGAAGCTCAAGAGTCCTCCAGGGGATTGTCAGGCACTTGTTTTGGGGTTTCTCCTCTGTGCCGTGAGAGCCCAGGTGCTAGAGGAGGAGGATGGTGCCTGAGTTGGGACTTGTCCCACTTTGCCAACTTGAAGTTGGCTTGTAGCTTGGCCGTGGACAAGAGATTCAACCTCTGCTTGGCAGATCCTCTTCTCAGGAGTGCTGTCAGCACTTCAGATCCTTAAATGCTCAGCGCTCTCGTGCGGGTGCGTTCTTGCCCTTGAAAACTGAAGGAAAAGCCTTCACGCTTCCGTTACCCCTTGAGCTCTCAGTGGAGCAGGGGTTGGTGACAACCCTCCCTTCTGCCTCGTTAGACACCATGTTCCTTTTCTCTCCCAAAAACCAGCTTATTTTGCATAAAGACTTGAGCTCTCAGTGGAGCAGGGGTTGGTGATAACCCTCCCTCCTGCCTCGTTGTTAGACACCGTGGTCCTTTTCTCTCCCAAAAAATAGTGTATTTTACATAATACTAATAGTATCCATAGGAAAGACTAAAGATATCCCTGTCCTTGTGATGGACTGGGTGCCTTTGTGGGTGCAAATGGTCCTTGGCTCTGAAGAGCTAAGATGGAGATACCCAATGGCTTCCAGAACCTTTGGGCTGCTGGAAAAGGCTTCGGGGCCGAGGTTGTATTCTTCTTTCTCCGATTAATGTAGCTCAGGCTTTTGTGATGAACATCTTCCTCACGGGGAGGGATAACCCTGCTCTTCCATCCTCCCCACCTTTCATGGACTTGGTGGAGCGGGGCCAGAGGAGGCCACGGAGATGCTTCAAGGGCTGGAGCCCCTCTGCTGTGAGAATAGGATGAGAGAGTTGGGGGTGTCCAGCCTGGAGAAGAGAAGGGTCTGGGGAGACCTTAGAGCCCCTTCCAGTCCCTAAAGGGGCTCCAGGAGAGATGGGGAGGGACTCTTGATCAGGGAGGGGAGCCATAGGATGAGGGGGAAGGGTTTGACACTGAAAGAGGGGAGATGGAGATGAGATGTGGGGAAGAACTTCTTTGGTGTGAGGGTGGTGAGAGCCTGGCCCAGGTTGCCCCGAGAAGCTGTGGCTGCCCCATCCCTGGAGGTGTCCAAGGGCAGGTTGGAGGGGGCTTGGAGCAACCTGCTCTGGTGGGAGGTGCCCCTGCCCAGGGCAGGGGGTTGGAACTGGATGATCTTTAAGGTCCCTTCCAACACAAACCATACTGTGATTCCATGATTGTTTTGTTGGGAATAGCAGAGAGGGAATTTGTTTGCCGTAGAGGCTGGAGGGGCTTGAGTAAGGGGTCAATTCAGTTGCATAGACCTAGGGTTGATCTATAACACTTCACAGCAGGAGGCATCTGGGAGCTTTGGGGTGCACGTGGGTTCCTGAGCTCACCCTCCATTGACTCCCCTTCATCCCAGTCCACTCGGGAGCCCCATGGCCAAGCTGGAAGGCCAAGATGCCAGACACCAGTAACCAGATGTTCCTATGCAAGCGTGTTTGATGCATTAGGGGAAGCGTGGAGCGGTTCTTCTCCTGCCCCGTTCCATTAGTGAAGCTACATTATACACTCAAGACACCACATTAGGTTGGTGCAATCCTTTTATTAGTCATTTCTGGTTTGCTCGTTGACCTGGAGGAAAGAGATTCAATAACTTGTCTGAGCACCAGGGCTCCTCCTGACGGGATTGCATTGGGCTTAAACCTCCCCTATGTCCACATGTAGGTAATTAGTGGCAATTGTGGGCTGTTCTGCTGGTTTTACCCTGTGGTGGAGGTTGTCCCTCAGTGCCGTCACGCTGCCTGGTCCTGGGCAACACCAGGTTGGACGGGGCTTTGAGCAACCTGGTCTGGTGGGAGGTGTCCCTGCCCAGGGCACGGGTGGGATTGGATGTTCTTTAAGGACTCTTCTAACTCTAACCATGATTCTAACACCGTGCCGCAGTGAAGGCGATGGGAGCATTGTCACCGCCAGGAATGGGGACAAGTTGCACCATCAACCCTACAGGTGACATTTGTAAGAAGCTTTCAGATGGGCTTTTCCTTGGGGTGTTGACTATTGCTATGGTGTTTAAATTCCTCGGGGTCTTTGGGATGGCCGGAACCTCCAGGAGATGCTGCTCCTTTGCTCCTCAGCTCTTTGGGTACTGTCCTATGAACTGGGGGCCTTGGGTTCAGTCCCTACCTCCCTCCTCATCCTGGTTCCTGGGGTGTTGGAGCTTCCGAAGCTGTTAAACAGGGTTTTTTGTAACGTAGTGAGATGTAAGGGGAGGGGAGAGAGGGGGATGGACCTTAAAGCTATTGTTTTAAGCAGCTAAAGAGCTTTGTTGTGTTCTGCAAATTGGCGCGAGCATCAGAAGTGGTGTCCAACTGTTCCTCGTTTTGAAGAAGCAAAAAAAAAAAAACCCAACAAAAAATGTCACAGCTGTTTCACAGCTTCTTTCTGTAGATAACTCCCTACTGCATATGCCAGCCTGTTTACAAAAATCTGGAGATCTTGCTGGCAGGTAGGGTGGCCTGAGGGATAGGTGTCCCCCCTCTGGTGACCACGTTACCATCTACAGCTCGGTGCTTCGTCAAAAATTAAGTATATTCTTGTGCTTGTGGCTTCTTGCCTGATTTTTTTGTGGTCCTGCAGTCCAGAAGTGAGCACTAAAGCCAACAGTCAGGGCTTTGCCACGGTAATAAGTTGTCTTCTTTTATTTTCTGGAATTAAGATGGGATAAAGGGCATTTTTGAAAGCAGAGCGTGTGGTTTGTCGTCCTCGGGCTTAATGTTCCTCAATCTTCCTCAATTTTTGGTGTGGGGTTTGGGTTCTCTGAAGACATTTCCCCCTTTTCTGCTGAAAAACCTCCCCTGAAGAAGCACGTGCTGAATAAAAGCTTCTGAGATGAGGCCCTGTGAGAAGATGCGACCGTCTGCGCCGTAATTAGGAAATGATTAATGTGAAGAACGTTCCCTGGAAGTGAAAGATTTGGAGGTGTATTATTATATTAGCAGTGTTTATAGCAAAACAGGTAATAGCGTCCCAATTAATGTCACAGTGTGTGCTCATTAGGTTTTCAGCTGATCTTAGGCAACCTCATTCTTCTGACAAATAAGAACTTTCGGGTGGAATAAGAAGAATAATATTAAGAGAAGAATTGCCCTAAATAAAGCCTTGACAGAAATATTGTGTCTAATAAGTATACACAGCTAGTCGTGCTAGGCTGTCTAAGGCTTTCAAGATTTATGCCAAAGTATAAAATAGACCAAGATTTGGTTTTTCTATGAGAAGAAATGAGTTTAAAGCCCGTAGAAATGTGGGGTGCTGCAAGAAGAGGACTTGGGGTTCTCCTCCAGGTTCCTCCCAGGTCGCAGGGTGGCTCAATGTTTGCACATTCCTGAGCTTTTTAAATTTTTTTCACTTTTTCACCCCACCGAGCAGGGAAATAGCGTAAGCAATTTGCCCAAAGGCTTCGTCAGCAGCAAAGCTGGGAATAAAACCCAACTCTCATTTTCGAAATGACTAAGGAAGTAAAATGGAAAAGTAGCGTTAGCAGATCTGCAGGTGTCACCAGCTGGGGAGGAACCTGGGGAGGAAAGAGCCAGACTTGATTCTGGAATGAAAGCTTGGAGAAATGATACCGAATTGACAAGATCAAGGGAAATAAAGGGAAGAAGATGTAGGCAGGAGAACCCCAAGGGCATGGGTAGACAAAGGTTTGGGCTTGACTGTACCGTTGCCAAGAGAGATCTAGGGCTACAAAGATGCTGAGGGGCCTGGAGCATCTCTCTGCTGAGGAAAGGCTGAGGGACTTGGGCCTTTTGAGTCTGGAGAAGAGAAGACTGAGGGGGGATCTGATCAAGGCCTAGAAATACTTGAAGGGTGGGTGTCAGGAGGATGGGGCCGGTCTTTTTTCAGTGATGCCCAGGGACAGGACAAGAGGGAACGTGCACAAACTTGACCATAGGAAGTTCCATCTCAACATGAGGAGGAACTTCTTTTGTGTGAGGGTGGCAGAGCCCTGGCAGAGGCTGCCCAGAGAGGTGGTGGAGTCTCCTTCTCTGGAGACATTCCAACCCCACCTGGATGGGTTCCTGTGGGACCTGCTGTGGGTGGCCCTGCTTTGGCAGGGAGATGGCCTAGATGATCTCCAGAGGTCCCTTCCAACCCAGTATCATTCTTTGATGCTGTGAGATGGTGGATCCCATCACCAAAGGTACAATGCTGTAGTGAAAAAGGCAAATATTGCTGCATGAATTGAAGTGTGTGGGGGGGAGTTCTTCAGTTATTTTCCATGTCATAGAATGGTTTGGGTTGGAAGGGACCATAAAGACCATCCAGTGCCACTCCCTGCCCTGGGCAGGGACACCTCCCACCAGACCAGGTTGCTCCAAGCCCCCTCCAACCTGGCCTTGAACCCCTCCAGGGATGGGGCAGCCCCAGCTTCTCTGGGCAACCTGGGCCAGGCTCTCACCACCCTCCCACCAAAGAAGTTCTTCCCCACATCTCATCTCCATCTCCCCTCTTTCAGTGTCAAACCCTTCCCCCTCGTCCTATGGCTCCCCTCCCTGATCCAGAGTCCTTCCCCAGCTTTCCTGGAGCCATTTTAGGGACTGGAAGGCTACTGGGCTCCTGGAGCCCCTTGAGGGACTGGAAGGCTACTGGAGCCACTGCTGTTGGAGACCAGTTTAACCAGCAAAGGTTTAAGCTGGCTGCTGGGGAAAAAACTTTCAAGATATAAAAATAATGATGGAAAAAATTGGAGTTTCTTAAGGCAAGCATGAGAGCCACTGCTGTTGGAGACCAGTTTAACCAGCAAAGGTTTAAGCTGGCTGCTGGGGAAAAAACTTTCAAGATATAAAAATAATGATGGAAAAAATTGGAGTTTCTTAAGGCAAGCATGAGTCAAGGGTGCTTCAGGTCTGGTGCTTCTCCCCAACACCTTGTTGAGGTGCTCTCTGCCCCACCACGTCCCTGTCTCTCCCAAAACCCCCTCCAGCACTGGGGCCACCTATTCACCAACAATTTTGTCAGCCCCAAGTGGACAAAATTGGCCGGAACGGGCCGGGATTAATCGTGTTTGTCTGTGATAGATGCTTTTTGGTGAATATTTTCAGGGGGGAACGGGCAAATCAGACCACGGTGATCTCAACGCTTGAAAAACGTGTCATGGGGAAGGAACCTCGGCGCGCCTTGTTGAGGCTGCCACAATTAATGGCCCTGCTAATTTGTCACCTCTCTTTGCCCGCTCCCCAGCCCTCGCTGGAACTTCTTGTCCCTTGTCCCCCACCCCCGCCCTGCGTTTCAATGAAATATTCAAGAACGATCGCCGGCGATAAAACGTAGAGGTAATCTGAAGTGACAGTTGTTGTATGGGAATCATTGATATTTGAGATAATTGCATTTCAAGTCCGGTCTCGTAATGGCTGCTATTGATTGGGGGTAGGTGGCCAGATGTACCGTGGGGCTGCGCTGGCAGCTGGATTCCCAATAACGGGAGAGCTTTTCCATCTGGGAACGTTAAAGATGTGTCCCCGGAGCTGGCAGGTTCCAGTTTGGTTCCTCGGTAGATCTGAGCAAGACCCGTCCTAAATTCAGGGCTCTTCGGGGCATTTTTTTGGAAAATATCCCATTATTTTCCAGTTTTCCGCACTTTGGGAATGAATTTGCTGGTGGGGGAATGTGCTCGACAGGATGGTTTGGGGTTGTCACACACTCTGAGTGTCACTCCAGGTTTTTAGGAGCTGTCATGAGTGGATGCACCCACACAATTTGTGTCTGAAAAGCTTTTTGTTGAGCTGAAAATCATGAATCTAATGGTTAAACACTCTGGATTAGAAGGTTGGTTTGATAGGGCTACAAAGATGAGGGGCCTGGAGCATCTCTCTGCTGAGGAAAGGCTGAGGGACTTGGGTTTTTTGAGTCTGGAGAAGAGAAGACTGAGGGGGATCTGATCAAGGCCTAGAAATACTTGAAGGGTGGGTGTCAGGAGGATGGGGCCAGGCTTTTTTCAGTGGTGCCCAGGGACAGGACAAGAGGAAATGGGCACAAACTTGACCATAAGCAGTTCCATCTCAACATGAGGAGGAACTTCTTTCCTGTGAGGGTGGCAGAGCCCTGGCAGAGGCTGCCCAGAGAGGTGGTGGAGTCTCCTTCTCTGGAGACTTTCCAACCCCATCTAGACACGTTCCTGTGGGACCTGCTGTGGGTGGCCGTGCTTTGGGAGGGGGTTGGACTAGATGATCTCCAGAGCTCCCTTCCAACCCCATATCATTCTGGGATTTTATTCAGTAGCCTGTTACTCCATGATATCATCCTTCTCCATCAGTCCCTTCCAACCCCACATCATTCTGGGATTCTTTGATTTTATTCAGTAGCCTGTTACTCTGTGATATCATTCTTCTCCATCAGCATAATATAAGATGATGCAGTCAAGAGATGTAGAAATTCTTTCCAGACTTCAGCATTTGTCCGTGACCGGGATGGTAACAACCTCAGGATGGTCTCAATCCCTCTTCCTGTCCCTTGTCACAGCAGATAAAAAATTCCAGATGTCCATAGTTCAGGTACGTTGAGAAACAACTGACTCGTTTAATAATATCTTTGATTGCGGTTCAGCTGTCGTCCTTTTTCATGCAAACCAACCAGGTTTAACTAATTACCGGCGTCAAATGTGTCAAAATGCAGGAAGCAAGAAGATGGGAAACGGGATGTTATTTCCCCATCTCTTTTTTTTTTTTTTTTTTTAAGTTTTCAAAACACAGCGAGGCATGTTAGTGAGTGTTTGCAAATAAAATGCTGTCGGGAGAGCAGGACTGAAAATTCAGAATGTGTTGGTTGATCTGTGCCGTACTGGAACAATTAACACAACGGGTGGCAGATGAAGTTAGGGACGTGGTAGAGCAAACCAGCATGGGAGATGGTGGATTAATTCGTCATAGAATGGTTTGGGTTGGAAGGGACCTTAAAGACCATCCAGTTCCAACCCCCTGTCATGGGCAGGGACACCTCCCACCAGCCCAGGTTGCTCCAAGCCCCCTCCAACCTGGCTTTGAGCCTCCTTGAACCCACAGCTTCTCGGGGCAACCTGGGCCAGGCTCTCACCACCCTCCCAGCAAAGAAGTTCTTCCCCACATCTCATCTCCATCTCCCCTCTTTCAGTGTCAAACCCTTCCCCCTCATCCTATGGCTCCCCTCCCTCATCCAGAGTCCCTCCCCAGCTCTCCTGAAGCCCCTTCAGGGACTGGAAGGGGCTCTAAGGTCTCCCTGGAGTCTTCTCTTCTCCAGGCTGAACCCCCCAACTCTCCCACCCTGTCCTCCCAGCAGAAGGGCTCCATCCATGGCTCATCTCCGTGGCCTCCTCTGGCCCCTCTCCATCAGGTCCATGTCCTTCTGCTGTTGGTGGCCCAAGAGCTGGAGGCAGCAATGGCTCTATTGCTTTCCTGAGAGTCTCCATCATGACCCACCACGAAAGCCTTCATCTCCCTGGGATATTCCGCAGGGAAGATGGGGCAGTCCATGTGCTGCACCTCGAGCAGAGGTTTCTTGTGCTGGGGTGGGCTCAATGGAGACGTGGCTCTGCTTGGGTTTGGAAGTTCTAACAGGCCACCAGATTTAAATCTCCTTGTCCATGCCCCCCCCCCAGCCATAATTGCTTGACCACAGCAGGATCACAGCCTGGGAATGAACCACTTCGTTTCTTTCTTCCTCAATTTCCCTTCTCCAGAGGATTAATAATAATAAAAGCTGCTTTTCTCTGGGGAACTGGGACTGTCCTGAGGTTTGGGTCGTTAGTGTTGAGAAAGCTCTTTGGGTCCTCCAGCGGGAGGAGGCAAGAGGGGAAAGGAGGCATCTTCATCTCAAGCCGTCGGTGGCACTGAGGACATCAGGGACAAGAAAGAAAACTCTTTGTCTCTATGAAAAGCTATGAATGAGACAGAAAATAAGAATTAAGGTGCTTTTAGAGAGTCACTTTTCAGGTATTAATCACAGTCTGAGTATTTACGGAGCGTGGCTGTCATATTTACTTTCCATCCACAGCCCATCTCCTGCTCACGCCACTGATTAATTGCCTGTCTGGACATCTGAAGTCCTGATTAATTGATGACCCAAATGATGACCCAGAAATACTAACTAGCGTGGCCCCGGTGCTTAAATCAGGCTTTTAGATGCAAAAGAAAAGCCTCGTCGAACATGTTTTGTAGGGAAAAAATGGGAAATAACTCTTCCCTCTCCTTTTTTCATCTCCCCAACCTGTTCCTGAGGAGAAGTCAAAGCAGCAGCCCCGGGGGGCCAAGGGGAAAAGGGGGGGCAGCGTTTAACTACTTCTTCTGCATCTTTTTTTGGTGTCTCTTCTTGGTCCTCCACGCGGGTTGCTTAAGTGGATCCTGGTGGGATCCTCTGCTGTAATTCTCTCTTATCGTGCGAGGTCTAAATAATGTAGAAGGGAGGAATGGAGATAATAGGGCTGCTGACATCTGGCTAATTGCCATGCCGGCTGGGGGGCCGCCTGGCAGCTGGGGGAGGCACGATTTGGGGGCTGAAGAACTTCTAGTGAACCGTGATGGACAGAAGCCATCAGAGAGAGAGACAGACGGCGGAAAAAAAAATAACGTGGTGGGTTGTTTTGTTGTTTTTTTGGTTTTTTTTTTTGCTTTCTTAATGGCAGAAGCCATCAGAGAGAGAGACAGACGGCGGAAAAAAAAATAACGTGGTGGGTTGTTTTGTTGTTTTTTTGGTTTTTTTTTTTGCTTTCTTAATGGGTCTCAGTGGTAATGCCATCACCTCTGGTATCAACCTATCCAAGATAACAGCTTGGAGGACAGGAAGATGGGGGAGCTGTGTCTTCTGCACGTTTTCCTAGTGAAGAAAGTGGTGGGTCATTTCAAAATTCAAGCAAGCCCCACCTCATTCGTTTTTATCGTGCTCTGAGATTTATTTTTCTTCCCCCCCCCCCTTTCTAACATGGAAAGAAAAAAGACAACTCTGCTTTTATCAATTCACTCCACGCTTTGAAGCGACGCCTGTGGTTGGAACGTCTGCCTTCCCCTCCTACCCTCTATTGTCCTCTTCCATTTGAAGCTCTTCCAGGTAGACATGATGTCTCCGTAGGCACTTGGCCTCAGTAGGAATCATCTTTCATTTTTAACCGTCTCCATTAGCAGAAATCTTTAAAAAGATGACTTCCATTTACAACTTTCTGCGCAGAAATTGTAAAGGGACTTCAGAACCACCCGTGACTAAAAGAGGGATATTCTGGGCACCCGTTTTTGCAAGGTTTTGGTTGAACGTGGCGAAATGCGTGTCCTGTCATGGAATTTGGGAGAGAAATGAGGTTTTTGCAAATGGCTATAACTCTGCCAATGGCAATAGAGGCTCTTCAAGATGAACAAACTGTTCGGAGCAGAAACATGATGCAACTTTTTGGGAGAAGGTCCAAATTCGCTTATTAATTTCATAAATTAGGTCACTTCAAATCAACCCTGAACTTTATTTCCAAGGGAATGAAGAGTCTGATGTTGGATTCAGGATTTTTGACATGGCCTGGACGTTAAAAGCTATTGCTTGTGGCATAATTTGATCTCGGTGTGGTTTTGGATGGGCTGTGATTTTCTCTCTTAAAAATATTCTCAATAATCAGTGTGTAGGGGTAGGTAGAACATCATTCTACTCTTTCTATTTATGTATCGCGCTCGGTGAAATGTTGAACATCTTCTGCTCTTCTGCAAAACCTTTCTGAGGAACGTTTTTGTAGATTAATTGTAGATTATCTCGGGAGAAAGCAGCAGTATTTTGGAAAACATACACCTGCGGCGCGCACACAAACACCCACTTCCTCACACACACAAAAGCGCCGCTTTGGGTTAAAATCTTAATGTTTCGGTCTCCGAATACGCAAGATGTTCAGAGGGGAAATCTCAGCTCTTACCTTTACATCAGGAATGCCACTGGCTGCCTGTTTCTGCTGCGACTTAATCTGGAAAAGGTCCTTTCATGAATTTTCATCAATTTTTCAACAAAGCCCTGTTGCAAACGGTGAATTATGCATTAACATATGTTCATGCTAATTTCTACGCCGCTGACAGCTTTTTGGCATCGGAGCCGTGACTAACGTTTATATTTCTAAAGTTTATTTATTGATAATATCAAGGTGATTGGGAACTGCCATTCAATAAGAGATAAAGCATCTTTTTTTTTGAATTACTGCTGGGTTTTTAGGCCAAAGTAATGAGTGATGAACAGAGGTGCGGACGCCTTCGGGGGTTCAGGGTGCAAGCCATGGCTTTAACAGACATCAGATTTATAAACCAGGTATCAATTAACAGTTTGACCTAATTAACTTTGTGATATTGGTAGTTTTGTTTCCGTTTGCCAAGGAAAGTCTTAATGTCTATCAATATAAGGAGAATTTTGGTGCTTTGTTGCGGCCCCGGATGCGACATCCACGGATGTAGCATCCCCTGTGCCTTCATCTCTACTGGTTTTTTCCACCCTTTGCCCACGTGCTTTATTGCATTTTGCTACAGATTTTAGGCAGAACGTGCAGAATTGCTTGTTTTCAAGATGATAAATTTGGTTTGCTTGAAGCTAATGGCACAATAGGGTCTCGGCTGATGGGTCGGGAGGATTGGAAATGGTGGTGGTGTTAAAAAATATCCTTTTGTTTGCTCTCATGCAAAATAGAAAGATTCATTTGGAAGTATCAGGGTGGTAGAAAATGGAAATTAAAAGCGAGCATTTGTGTCCTTCTAATGGGAGGAGAGCTAGAAAGCTCAGAAAACAGTAGATTTTTATTTTATTTTTTTTTTAAGTCTGCTTTTGCTATTTTTTCTCCCGATGAACTTTTACTGGTCCAGGGCTAAAAGCTGAACATAGTTCTTTTAACCTGTGTGGAGTATATATTGTAGAGAATTTTTTAGTTAATCAGATCAGGGGCTACCACTGTAGTGAAATGTCTTCAGATAATGAGATGTCATGTCATAAATACGGGAAGAAATATTCAGAGGGGTGGCCAGAGGAGCGCTGAAATAAATGCCAGTATCATGTATGCGTTATTGCAATCCATTCCTGGGCTGTTTTAATTTGATAATGAGTAGCCCTGTGAACTGCTGGATCAATGGGTGGATTGTTCTGTTCATAGAGACAAGCTAGACTCCCAACTAAGAGTTTAATATTTTTTTTTTAAGCTCAAAAGTCTATTAAAAAAAAAAGAAAAAAGTCAATTATATTAACATTAATACATTTATTTGGCTCCCCGATCTATCTCCACTTAGACCATCATGTTCTAAACCTCTTAGGACACTCCAATGAATACTCATAGGTAGGAATAAGTTTAGGGCTGGAGGAAGAAATCCTCAAAAAGATCAGAATTTCCCTACTTTTATCCCTAAATAAAAAAAAAAGAGGATAAAACACGAGGAGGTGTTTAAGATGGGGAAAATCCACACTGGGATTTTCCTAGAAACCAAAGAGCAGCTTGGGCACCTCATCCCTCTTCTTTCTGTGCAGTCTAATTTCCCTAGTTTCTTTGGAAATATTCAATTATTGACTTGAAACTGTGACCTCGTGCTTTTGGGGAGAAAAGCACCGTCCTTTTGGTTAGTTCCGGTGCCGTCTTTAGCGCGGGGAATTAGTGGGGCATTTCATTTGGGTTGGTAGACACTTTACCACGGGCCAAATGAATACCTCAAATTGAATTTTAAGAGGACTTTATTTGTTTGTTGCGAAGTCTTTTGTAGCTGTGATAATTTTTTTTGTTTATTTTTTTTCCCCTCGACACCTTGATTGGATTCTCAGACCCGTTTCTGCCTCATAAATGAAAATATCTACTGGTTGCTCCAACTTGATCTCATTCCCTGCCCTCGGACAACACCTTTCCCCCATCCCTCCCTCTTCCAGCTTGTACTTATTAATCTTTCCTACCCCATGATTAGCTTTTCTATAAATACTTTATAAATAAACACCCTTAACGCCGCCGCTAATGATGAATTGGTTCATAATGGTTTACTGGTCATGATTTATGGATGACAAGTTTAAGCAATTATTAAGCTTAATTATTCTTAATTGATGGGGTATTATTCCATTGTTTATCGCAGCGTTTGAAAAGAAATGTGGCTGGAAGACCTGGAGTTTGGGAGTTGTTAAATGGGTGTATTAATTCTTACATGTGTAACTAATTAAATGTACTACTGTGTAGTGAACACGTGGCCCAAGGGGGGGGGTGGGAATGAACCCCCCCCCACCCTGTACCACGTTTGGGCAGCAACAGGGAAAAGATTTAAGAGAGATCATTTGGATTTTGAGAAAGAAATTAAATTATATACTCTATGGGTAGTGTATATAATATATCTATATATAATCACAGAATCACAGAATCTTCTAGGTTGGAAGGGACCTTAAAGATCATCTTGTGTGTGCACCTCTATGGATATATAAAAGATTTAAATTTATATAAGATATATAGATATAAAAAAACCTACCTGAAATATTAGGGTTGGAAGGGACCTTAAAGATCATCTTGTGTGTGCACCTCTATGGATATATAAAAGATTTAAATTTATATAAGATATATAGATATAAAAAAACCTACCTGAAATATTAGGTGAGACATGATGAATAGCCAATAATTAGCACTACAAAGTTTTCCTTTGGTTTTTTTTTTTTAGTTTAAAGACTGGCCTCATCCTCTTGACCCCCACCCTTGAAGTATTTATAGGCACTGAATGGGAGAAAATGGGAGAAAACCATTTGTTTGCCCCATAATAGAAGGAAAAATTATTTCCAGCAAACAGGAAAATACTGCGGAAAATGATCCTTTAATCTAAACAATTGGAAAAAAAATCACCAGGACTTAAATTCTTCCAATAATATTTTTAAGGGTAGATGTTGGGGTATTAGAGGGGAAGTATTGGATCCTTTTGTCCTGTTTTGTTTCCTAATAACTCCCAAAATTCTTACGTATTAAGCCCTCAAGCTGTGATTTGCAGCAACAGTTGGTGTGGGAAGAAGTTTTCCGCGTAAATTATTAACATGGGATAGAAGAAAAAGAAGGGAAAACACTCCAATTGTTTGACATTTCAAGGAGAAAGGGTTTTATCTTCCTTCCCCAGATTAATTAGTGGTTATTTCAGTGGGGGACAAAATACCGACTCCGTATCACGTGGTATTTCGGGGAGGGAAGAGGTGACTCGGGAGAAAGGCAGCCGTCCTGGTCACAAAGTCAAAAAAATTAGAATTTCCCTACTTTTATCCCTAAATAAGTGTTCCCAAGAGGTGACTCGGGAGAAAGGCAGCCGTCCCGGTCACAAAGTCAAAAAGATCAGAATTTCCCTACTTTTATCCCTAAATAAATGTTCCTGAGGTGGAGAGGTGTAAAATCCCAGAGGAGGTGGGCATTCTGGTGGTTCCTCAAATCCATACTGGGGTGGGAAAGGCCCCGGGAGGACAGTGGGTGCTGGCTTTCCTGGGAGACTCTTGGTGGGACTTTGCGTGGTGTCTGGTGGGATTTCAACCTGAAAGGTGGGTGCGAGCCCCAGGGATGGTTCCTGCTGCCCAAAATCAGGGTCCAGGAGGGGATTTTTTTTCCCCAGCGTCACCACGCACCCAACAAAGCCTTGTAGCATCTCATTGGGAGCGGGAGGCAGAGCATCTTATCAGGGAAGCAAGGACATGATTGCGATCAATAATCAATCAAACCGCTCTCGACGGTCATTGTACATCACTTCTCCAGGTGGATACTCCATCCTGCTGTTTTGAAATTATAGATGCTTCTCTTTAAGCAAATTTACTTCCTGGGGATTTTTGTTGCACTCTGGGAAATGCCAGCAGCCCTAAATTTTTTGGGAATGTTGTCAACCTTTTAATTAAAGGCAATTAAAGGAGTGATAACAAAGAAATGGGGTTTTGCAGCTCTTCCTTGGTCTGCTGGTAATGAGAGTGGGTGGAAAACCAGTGGTAAACTGGAATGGGTTGGGTTGGGAGGGACCTTGAAGACCATCTAGTTCTTCAGGGACACCTCCCACCAGCCCAGGTTGCTCCAAGCCCCAACCAACCTGGTCTTGAACATCTCCAGGGATGGGGACTCAACACTCAATGTCTCCAGGGTTGGGGACTCAACACTCGACGCCTCCAAGGGTTGGGGACTCAACACTCGACGCCTCCAAGGGTTGGGGACTCAACACTCGACGCCTCCAAGGGTTGGGGACTCAACACTCGACGCCTCCAAGGGTTGGGGACTCAACACTCGACGCCTCCAAGGGTTGGGGACTCAACACTCGACGCCTCCAAGGGTTGGGGACTCAACACTCGACGCCTCCAAGGGTTGGGGACTCAACACTCGACGCCTCCAAGGGTTGGGGACTCAACACTCGACGCCTCCAAGGGTTGGGGACTCAACACTCGACGCCTCCAAGGGTTGGGGACTCAACACTCGACGCCTCCAAGGGTTGGGGACTCAACACTCGACGCCTCCAAGGGTTGGGGACTCAACACTCGACGCCTCCAAGGGTTGGGGACTCAACACTCGACGCCTCCAGGGGTTGGGGACTCAACACTCGACGCCTCCAGGGGTTGGGGACTCAACACTCGACGCCTCCAGGGGTTGGGGACTCAACGCCTCCAGGGATGGGACATCCATAACTCAGATCCCACTGCAGAGGAACATGGTGAAAGTGCAATTATAATGCTGATTTCCCCAGAGCTGTATTTTTCACAGCTGGCTTTTGGTCTTCTCTATTTCCCGGTGGGATTTCAACTCCGGGCCATGGCTGGAAAAAAAAAAACCCCGAGTGCCTATGGCTAATGTCAGAAAGCTCCGTTCTGATCTGGTCTCCTGGGTTCTCCTGCTCATCCCTTCCTTGAGTCAATCCTCCCCGGGTTTGAAATGCTTGTGTTTGATGTTTATTCCGACTTGATTATGCCAGAAAATTTCAAGGCGAATCCATCCAGCCTTGTGAGACCCGTGACGCGAAAAGGTGGGGAAAACCTATTTTATTTTTATTTTTTTTCTCCTTTGTAATAAATAAAAAGCATCCGAAGCTCATACCCTGTTTGAAAAGTTTGAAAATGGACGCTGCTGAAAATACCAAGTCGGCATTTATTATTAATTACTCCTATTTTTTATTTATTCATACGCCGGCCACACAAATGAAAACCTCCCCCTTAGGGGTCCCAGGGTGGCTCAAAGATACAAAACCACTGTCATATATGAAACAGACACATGACAAAAAGCCTGGGAAGATGGAATTGATACAGAAAAAAGTCATAAGGTGTCACCTCACCTCTCTGCTGCTCTTTCCTGGCTGGGAAACTCTCTTCCGTTGACCCCTGTTCCATCAGAATGATGGAAGAATGAATTAAGAAGGAATTTTCAAAGGTGCTTGAGGGATTAATAGGAGTTAATGAGAATTCTGCGAAGTTGAAAAGTCCCGTTTCCTAATTTTTATGGGGTGTTTTGAACATGAAACCTCATTAAAGAAAACCAAACAGCAACAACAACAAAAAACCAACCAAAAATGCAAATGAAACCGACTAAAACATGTTCTGCCTCAACAGCTTTGTTCTTCAGGAGCCATTTAAAGACTCATAGAGACTTTAAATTGAAAGAGGGGAGGTTCTTTGGTGGGAGGGTGGTGAGAGCCTGGCCCAGGTTGCCCAGAGAAGCTGTGGCTGCCCCGTCTCTGGAGGGGTTCAAGGGCAGGTTGGAGGGGGCTTGGAGCAACCTGGGCTGGTGGGAGGTGTCTCGGGGTAGAACTAGGTGGTCTTTAAGGTTCCTTCCAATTCTAACCATTCTATGATTTTCTCATTTTTCTTCTACTCTTTACCAGATATTACTACCCAGTTGGTCTTTCTAGGATTTTCTCTTTACGCTGGGAAGCTGGTTCTCCGTTTTCGTTGCCTAGAGAGGTTTTGGGGTAAACTGGATGTACTCAGAAAGTACAAAAAAAAATGGTAGTAGGGACCAGAGCCATTTTTGAATGCTCCTATTAATTTGAAGAAGTTGGTTTTATTTCTGCCAATCTCTTATACATTATATCTCCTTCTATTCTTGACGTACAATAGGAAATATAGTAAAATCATTAGTTTTCTTGTCCTTGATGCTCAAATAGAAACATAGAATCACAGACTCCTTGAGGTTGGAAGGGACCTTAAAGATCATCAAGTTCCAAGCTCCCTGCCATGGGCAGGGACAAATAGATTTGTATCTATTGCTATTAAACCTTCCAAAATCAAGTTCCCTTTCCATCACTGTGAAGTGATGGAGCTCTTTTGAGTCTGTATCGTCTGTGGGCAATGATTAGTTCCAAGCCTCCTGCCATGGGCAGGGACAAATAGATTTTTATCTATTGCAATTAAACCTTCCAAAATAAAGTTCCCTTTGTGCCACTGCGAAGTGATGGAGCTTTTGTGGGTCTGTATCATCTGTGGGCAATGATCGAGCAGGAACCATCTCCCAAGCTTATGTCTGCTGGGACTTGCACCTCCTAGACTTCTTGGGAGAACTGTTCCAGGCAGATCTGACCTAAAAACACTCCCAGTGTTTAGTGTATGGAGTTTAGAAACTCCTTTTTCTCTATTCTTTGGGTTTGGAGGCCGCTGTGAGAAAGGAGGTGTGGTGGAGGTCATGATGGAGGAGTAGCTTTGCGTGGTCACCTTTCTCTTGAAAACTGCATGGAGAAGAGCTGCACTGATGTACAAAGTCGTTGACTTTAAACCCTTTATAGATTTGTAACCTTTTTGTTGCTGAATTTGAAAGTTCTTACAAGCGCATGCCTTGAGTGAGATGGAGTTTGAGCCGTCCAACCGATGCCAGGAGGACAGAGGACTTGATTTTGGGTGGTGCCAAGCCCCGTTGACTTGTATTTTAAAAGGGAATTTAAAAAAAAAAAGAAGAAAAAAGTGGTTCTTTGTCATTATTCTTATCACAGCTGTGCTTGCTCGTTTGTGATGCGGCTTAGCAACGTGTGTGCCACACGCACGGGGGGTGATTTTAATTAACTAACTGTGGAGATCCTTGAGTAGAAGGTACCGCCGTAATTAAATGTGATTTGCAATTGTCTGTCCTGGCTTCTTGATTTGCGTTGGACACGATTATTTGGAACAGATCTAGGAAAAAGAGTCTTCGTTTTCCCAAAGGCACAAGGGCATTTGCCCATGTGGCCAAGAAGGCCAATGGCATCCTTGGGGGGCATCAAGAAGAGAGTGACCAGTGGGTGGAAGGAGGTCATCCTCCTCCTCTGCTGTGCCCTGGGGAGGCCCCATCTGGAGCACTGGGTCCAGTTGTGGGCTCCCCAGTTCCAGAAGGACAGGGAACTGCTGGAGAGGGGACAGCAGAGGGCTACAAAGATGATGAGGGGCCTGGAACATCTCTCTGCTGAGGAAAGGCTGAGGGACTTGGGTCTTTTGAGTCTGGAGAAGACAAGGCTGAGGGGGGATCTGATCAAGGCCTATAAATACTTGAAGGGTGGGTGTCAGGAGGATGGGGCCAGGCTTTTTTCAGTGGTGCCCAGGGACAGGACAAGAGGGAATGGGTACAAACTTGACCATAAGAAGTTCCATCTCAACATGAGGAGGAACTTGTTTTGTGTGAGGGTGGCAGAGCCCTGGCAGAGGCTGCCCAGAGAGGTGGTGGAGTCTCCTTCTCTGGAGACATTCCAACCCCACCTGGACACGTTCCTGTGGGACCTGCTCTGGGTGGCCCTGCTTTGGCAGGAGGTTGGAGGAGATGATCTCCAGACATCACTTCCAACCCTCTATCATTCTGTGGTTCAGTAGGAGATAGAGCAATGGTGATGGCCTTAGTGAGCAAACAGCCAAATATTCCACCCTCATCCATTCCCTATTTACTGGGGATTGGGAAAGGATTGGGAGAAATCACAAGAAGGTTACAACTTTGAAACCTTCTCAGTATCTTAAGACGTTTCCTCCACCCACCCGCAAGTTGCTTATTTATTCAGGTGTGAACTCCGGGCGGTGATTTATTATTTGTCATTTGATTCGATCTTGATTAAAGCTGTAATATCACTATTTAAAGGAAATCAAATCAGTATTGCAATTCTGCAATCAATCATGAGTCTCCACGGGGTTTTTCGCTGGCCTCTCTCCCCCAGTTTCCTTCTTGGTGGAAAAGAGTCTTCCTTTGTAGCTTGTTTTTATAAAAAAGCATCAATCTTTTGTCTCGTGTGTGGCAATAAGGTTTATTTTTTAAGGCATCACTTAATATGGATAGGACTGGGGTGGTTTTTGGGGGGTATTTTGTGTTTGGTTTGTTTTTAAGAGGTAATATTTTGCATTTGTGTAGCAGCTTGTAGCTGCTACAAACAACAAATGGATGGAGCAACCTGGTTTGGTGGGAGATGTCTGGGACAGAACTGGATGGTCTTTAAGGTTCCTTCCAACTCTAACCTTTCCATGATTTGGATGTCAGGACCTGTGGGACGGTCCCTTCCAACTCTAACCATTCCATGACTTGGATGTCAGGACCTATTGGAAAGTGGGGTCCATCCCTTTCCCAGATATAACCCTGGGATCCCAAGCGAGCAAAGAGCATCCAGGCTTTAGGTGCACGTCGAGAAGAAGTGGGAAGGGTTGTAGGACGAGGAAAAAGGCACCGCAATTTCTAGGTACATTGTGTTTTTTCTGCTGCTTTTTCTTAGAGCTTTATGGTCGGGTTGGGTTTTTTTTCCTCCCATTTTTCCCTGGAGATGTCTGTGCCTCCTTCCCCCCTGACACCCTTAACCATTTCAGACCTTTCTTTTCTCTGCTCCTTTCTCCTCCGCGTTTTATGGTCTCCTTCTCTTTTCTTCTGTCACTTACTGTCCCATGAGACTCTCAGGACCCCCTGTTAGTTTCTTTCAGCAAAGAAAGCTTTTTGACAGCTACTCTGAGCCCTGCTCAATGGGGTGATATAAAAAAGAAGAGATAATAGGTCGTTTTCTCCCATTTGCAGATAATTTTCTGTGGCATTTCCGTCCTTTTTACTCTTCACCCCTTCATTTCAAGATGTTCATCCCCTGCTGAAGTCCCCCCACTGTGATAAGCTCAGGTTGTCATATGGGTAACGCGTATCTCCGGGCTGGTCGGTGTGGTGGGGCTTGACACTGCTTCCCCTTCTGCTTTCTTGCCTTCATTTACAGGGTGGGAGGAAAAAAAAATGCTTTATTTTATTCTATTTCATTATTTTATTTTATTTTATTTTATTTTATTTTATTTTTTATTCTTATTGTATGTTTAATTTTTACTTCTAAATTTCTACATTTTTGATTTTTAATTTTTTTTTTTAAATTCTTTTTAATTTTTTTCTAATTACAGAAGTATTTCTATGAAAGAAATAAGGGGTCTAGAGCATCTCGTCACTGGCTCTTACTGTTTTTAGGGGTAAGAAGCCCATGAGGACAGGCTGAGAGAGTTGGGGGTGTCCAGCCTGGAGAAGAGAAGGTCTCCAGGGAGACCTTAGAGCCCCTTCCAGTCCCTCAAGGGGCTCCAAGAGAGATGGGGAGGGACTCTGGATCAGGGAGGGGAGCCATAGGATGAGGGGTAAAGATTTGAGACTGAAAGAGGGGAGATGGAGATGAGATGTGGGGAAGAACTTCTTTGGTGTGAGGGTGGTAAGACCCTGGAAGAGGTTGCCCAGAGAAGCTGTGGCTGCCCCATCCCTGGAGGGCTTCAAGGCCACATTGGATGTGGCTTGGAGCAACCTGCTCTGGTGGGAGGTGTCCCTGCCCATGGCAGGGGGTTGGATCTGGATGGTCTTGAAGGTCCCTTCCAACCCAAACCATTCTATGGTCTATGATTCTATGAAATAAGTCATTATTTAGTAGCTGCCTTATTTATATATATATTTTTTTTTAGCAGTAATTATCCCAGATTTGCAGTATTGATACAGAATTTGGTAACCAATCTGGTTTGGGGTCTATCAGAAACCTACAACTCAGAACGTGCATTTCCAAAGATGTGAGGCAGGAGATCTTGGAAACTGGTCGTGGCCACCGCCTTTCCTTGTCGTGCCAGATAACGCCGGGGGCTTTAAGCCCTGAGGTATCTCTGATGAAACCTCTGAAGATGTCTATCTCCTGGCTTCCAAGCGTTCAAAACTCTTCTCATCTCCGATTGCCGGCGCACGGCTCAAAGTCAGCCTTACCCCTTCTTTAAAGATAATCCTTCTTTTTGGGAGTAATCAGTGAGAAAACCCAGGGACTGAAAAATTATGTAGTTGGTAACAAGTTGAAATGCATAAATCTATGTAGTTTTATTTTTGTGGAGTTTTCTCTTGCAATTTTTAAAAGGATTTATCTAAAAATTTGGATTTCAAGTCTGTAATAAGTAGGCATGAAAATCCTACGTGGTCAAAATAACTTGAAAGTGGGCAGACCGGGGAGAAAAATCTTCCAAAATTCAATTTGGGGCTGATAAACTTCTTCTCTGACAGCTTCCAGAGCTTGGCAGGTATCGTGAAAAGAATCTTGCTCGTGTTATTTCCCTATTTTGCCCACTTTTAGAAAGATACGGAGAGAAACAACATGGATCACTCCGTTTTTTAATTCAGCACTAAAGCAGATAACGGCGGGAGAGTCTAATGGTTTTTAAACTGATTAGTTATTTGAGACTGAAATTAAACAACCCGTTCCTGGGGGTTTTAGTTAACTGGGAAGGGAGGAGGATGCTGGAGGAAAAGAAATACTTAGGATTCCAATGGATGATCTGTAGGGAAGATAAAGCCCTCAATTAAATTTTGTCGAGCAAGATTATTCTTTCCCTGAGAATTATTTTACCCCTTCAGGAAATATTTGTTCTCCGTGTTTAGCTTATCATTTTATGGAAGATGATTAGCTGAAATTGGAGTTTGTTTCCTACAGAGTTAAGAGCCCGAATCGGAAAATGACAATATCTAGGACCTCACAGATAGCATTAAAATGCCTTCCTAAAAAGAATATAAGGAACCTTCCCGGAAAGACAAAAGAACTGGGATAAAATGGGATTTTGTCGCCACTGAAAGGAGTGGCCACAATATCATGAATTGAAATTTCTGTGTTATTTGGACCTATTTTTTCCCTACAGCCTGAAGCAGTCGGATCCACAGCAATAGAGGGCACAAGAAGATCTGATGGATGCTCGTCCCTCTGTAATTTATCTTTTCCTGGGTCAAATTTCCAATTTTTTGAGCGTGTTAAATATCGGGCTTTTCGCTGCATTTGGATACCGAAATCAGGAGGCAGCCGAGTGTCCTACTGCTCCAAAGTTGAAATTTCTCTGACAACTTTAATCTATAAAAATTAGATGAGAAGAAAAAGGAAGCTTTGGTGGTCTCTGCTAATGCCTCGTTTAGTTTTCAAGGCACACTGTGCTGGAATTTGTAGAATTCTTATAAAAACCTTCGAATTTTTTCGAGTTTTTCCTTTGCTGGTGTTGAGTTGGGGAAGAAGAAGAACTTCACTCATTTTGATCACAAATGCATCTGATTCTACCTTCTTCTTTTAAGTTGACTTTCCATTCTGTAGCTGTTTGCCATGGCCCAAAGTAGTCTTGGGTGACCAGGTTGGAGGGGACTTTGAGCAACCTGGTCTGGTGGGAGGTGTCCCTGCCCATGGCGGGGGGTTGGAACTGGATGGTCTTCAAGGTCCCTTCCAACCCAAACCATTCTGTGATTCCATGATTCTCAAGAGGCCAAAGGAGACTTTGGAGCAAAGGATGCAAAGTCTGGGCAGCCCAGGAGTAATTCAGTCCCAAAACACTTCCAAACCATGAAGGCTGAAGCTGGTGCTTTCTTTGTCGTTGCAATCCTTTTCGTTATCCGGTGTAGAGTACAAGACCCATAAATGCAGAAGCTCTTCATTTTATGATTCTATTATGCAAAGTGATGTCAATCTTGGTGATTGAAAGCTGCTGTCGTGCTGTCATCTTGTAGTACGAGATGATTCCTCAAAGATGGGCAGAAGATGGGCAAAGAATGGGCAAAGATGGTCTCATGAAGGTCTCTCAGGACAGTTCCTTCTGCAGTAACAGTTGTAAATCAGATATTTTATAGCATTTGGATAGAAGGGCAGCATTATACATCTTCCTTACAAAACCATAATTATTTGATTCCTATACAGTTGAATTAGGTGACTATGATGAGTGATTGAGTAAAGTTGAGGTGAATTAAGATGATGAGGGTCCTGGAGCATCTCTCTGATGAGGAAAAGCTGAGGGACTTGGGTGTCTTGAGTCTGGAGAAGAGAAGGGTGAGGTGGGATCTGATTAATGCCTATAAATACTTCAAGGGTGGGCGTCAGGAGGATTTTTCTACGTGGTATTTTGTAGAAATTGCTGAATCTTGTATGGATGATTATTTTACAGACGTGGTGTGAGCAGGGGTTAACGTGGCCTTGGCAGTTTGGGATATTTCAAGAGGAATGACCGCCTTTCTGCTTAATAGGTTATGACACCGAGGCTAATTATATACAGTAGGCATTATCAATTAGTGGATAGTTAGGAAGGATCAATGGAAGGAGCGTGATCCTTTCTAGGGACACATGTGAAGGGTCACGCTCACACGGGGAGAGCCCCGCATACTGTAAGCTGGCATTAATCCCTTTGCCCTAGAGTATAAATAAATAATGTATGTCACTGATCCACTTAGCAACTCTATGGTTTTAATTTATGCATTTTCTTCCGTACATAATAAACTCACACATAAACCTGTTTCTAATTAAAATCCTCAGAGGTGGAACTTTCCTGTTGTTACTATATCACCGTCGGCTACTACCCAGTGAGAATATATACGTGGAATATTTTGGATAAAACAGTATATATTGAAATTTAAGGAATATACCTTATTTTCCAGGGGTTACTTTTGTTGTTGTTCTACACTTGTTCATGGTTATGCCATTTGTGTGTGCTCGTGGCTGCTTTTCTCCTTTTTTAGCACCATTTCGTTGAATGAAGTTGGAGAAGTACTTTGGATTTTTGGTTTTGGTTGACTCTTTTTTTGAGAAATGTTGCTTTTTCCCTGTGTTGAATTTCTGTTCAGAAGCAGAGAGGGGGCGTAGCATTGGCTTGCTCTGGGGTGTGATTTTTTCTAGTTTCCAACCCTTTTCCTCCTAATTCAAGCGAAGTTCTTAGACCTGCGTTTCCCCAGTCCTAGCAAAGCACCTTGACTGTGGTTACTTTGAAAGGCTTTTTTTTCTTTTAGAGCATATCTTTGACAGATTATGTTTTATTTTGATTCTTTTTTTTTTTTTCCTGAAGCAAACTGGATTGTTATTCTTTTTTTTTTTTTCCTGAAGCAAACTGTTGTTTTTTTTTTTTCTAAATTGAAAACTGTTTCTGAGATAATAAAATCCTTTCTTCCCCAGTTTCCCCAAGGCTTCGGGGGAGTATCAATAATGATCATATCAGCTTGCACCTGCAAAGTAACTATTACAGCCCATATCTGAAATTAATTACAGGCACAGAAAGGTACCACCAGTATTTTACCAAGAAAAAATGTCCCTTTAAAGCCAATAGGAGCTGTATGAAGGGCTATGTGAAAATCAAGTTCTTCAGGTAAAATCATATTGGCTGCAGCAGAATTCATAACATCTGTAAGGCTTCCAAGTCAATTTAGTTTTTTAGCAGTAATTCTTTCCAACATCATCTTCTTCTTTTTTTCTTTTTTTTTCCCTTAGCGCCGTTTCGACTCGTACCCGACCTCCTCCATAAATCGTTAGGCACGGCAATAGTTTCTAAAATCCAAAATGTGTAAGAGTTCAAGAATCTCGGGGAGTGAATTATAAAACCGGACAGATTTAGGTTTACCAAGAAAGCTCATGGAAAATAAATCTCATCCGCCAGGTCGGTGCTTTCCTGGATTGTGAGATATTTCAACGCTATAAAACTTGCCCAACTCCAGAGCCCCAGGAGCAGGGGATGAATTCACTGCAACGACTCTGTTGCTTTATTATTTTTTTTTCTCCCCCGTCGTGGTTCGCTGTGTTTAAAGATAGAAACTGTATAGTCAGTCATCTTGTCCTTTGCTGTCGAGGGGTAGGCTAAAGTTTATTTTTCTTTTGCGGCGCGGGTTGTCACAGGGTAGACCGTGCGTCACCGCGGAGCCACAAGTTACTGACACTGTCCCCTCCCCTCTTTGAAGAGTTTCACTGGCAAATGTGCCACCTTTTTAATGAGTAAATCACAGTGAACCTCTCCACTCTAGTAATGAGCTTCTTTGGTAATGATAGTAGATATTTGTGCTGTCTCTGCCTCTCTCTCATGTTATTTGTGTTGGCCACCGCCGGAAACTGGTACCAAGATGATCATGGTTTAAGCTGGTGATGCCTCCATTGATTCTGTGCTTTTCTCTTTCCTTCAGGCTGGATATTAGGAAACATTTTTTCACTGAAAGGGTTCTCAGCCATTGGAATGGGCTGCCCAGGGAGGTGGTTGAGGCCCCATCCCTGGAGGGGTTCAAAAGATGGGTTGAAGAAGTGCTGGGAGGTATGGTTTAGTGATGATGCTCCTTGTTTGTTGTGTGGGTGTCTATTTTTGTCAGGTAGGTTGACGGTTGGACAAGATGATCTTTAAGGTCCCTTGCAACCTAGAAGATTCTGTGATTCTGTGATATTTCTTAAAAAGGCCTTCAGTCAGTCCTGAGAGATGGTTTTCAGAGGAGAAGACAAGACACTGCTTGAGTGTTGTATGGCTCTTTCCGGAGTAATACAGTAATCTCCAATGGACTGGATTGGTTCCAATGGGAAGAGTTAGATCTGTAGACTTGGAAAACATCTGTTGACTTCTTTGCTATACCTGGACCCCTCCTATTCCTTGGAAGTGTTCAAGGTCAGGTTGGATGGGGCTTTGAGCAACCTGGTCTGGTGGGAGGTGTCCCTGCCCTGGTGGCACTGGTTGGTCTTTAAGGTCCCTTCCAACCCAAACCATTCTGTGATTTTATGTTTCCTTAGTCATAGATATTTTTTTCTCCTTTTAGGCAGTGAGTAACTAGAATAAAATCCATGGCTGGTGCTGGAAATGGAACTCAGGTCTCCCCTCCTTACAGCTCTATCTAGAGTAAAGCTCTTTCTTGCCTGCTTTGCTTCTCCTCAGAAGGGTGCTGCTTAATTTGACGTGTGGTCATCCGATTCCACATCAAGGCATCCCAATGCAGAACACCCTGCACCAAATAGTCTTCGCTCTGCTGTCTTTGGGAGGCAATTAAGGGAATTAAATCCGACATTTCTGAAACATGAACACAATTCTAACAAGCAGGCTACGCCACAAAAAATGGGCACTTCTTTGAAAGAAGCAAGCAGGCAATCAATAGTCTCCTAGCAAACAATTCTGGATGTAAAATGCCTGCAAAACCCCTGTGGATGGGAGATGTGACCACTTTGGAGGTTGCCAGGAGCTTTTGGGAAGAGATGGGCAAGTTATCCTTGCTAGTGACCACCGTGTGAAGAGCTGAAACTGTTGTAGATGTGGTAGAACCTGCTGAAAACCACTAGAGTCAACGTGGTCCTTTCTGGTTACTGGAATTTCCAAAAGCTCACATCCAGTGACCTAGATATTTTCCTTTTGAGTGCCCATAATAAAAGTGGAAGGGAAAGCAAGTCATTACCAGTTTTGTGGTCAGCTGTAAATTCAAGGTGGCTGCAAGTCGGCCAAGAATTTGATCAGATTAAAATACCCGTCAAGGTCAGTAGCCTGTCTCCTGGAAGGGGAAGCCATGGGCAATTAAAGAAGAGACAAGGGACAGGTTTAGAGTGGTCTTGAGAGTTGTCTTGCCTTGGCGTGTCCTTCCCATGGGCAATTAAAGAAGAGACAAGGGACAAGTTTAGAGTGGTCTTGCCTTGGCGTGTCCTGTCTGCTTTGGCAGTTGGCACGTGGGAGCTGATGGAGCTAAATGCTGCTTTCAGACTGTCATGTTCAATAGCATCAGCAGATCCTCCCTCTGTCTCATCTCTTTTTGAACCCTTTGGCTCCATAACGTCCTTTAGCTCAGAGCTCCAGAGTTTAATTATGCATCGCACGTCCAAATTATTCAGTTTATTTACTTAAAAAACCCAGCAATGGTTTCACTGGGACCTCTCAGTTCTTGCGTTCATGGCACGGTGAATAATCATTCCCTCTTTAACTTCTCTGAACCACTCATAGTTTTAAAAGTCTCCAGTAGATCCTTCCACACCACTGTCTGTCTTCCAAGGAGTCCCAGCTCGTTGAGTCCTTCCTGGGAATGAAACCCACACCGTATCTTGTATCACTCCTGTCACCCTCTTCTAATTTTATAAAAAACCTAGTTGTTCTTGTATCAGCGGTCGTTAAAAAACCCAGCAATGGTTTCACTGGGACCTCTCAGTTCTTGCGTTCATGGCACGGTGAATAATCATTCCCTCTTTAACTTCTCTGAACCACTCATAGTTTTAAAAGTCTCCAGTAGATCCTTCCACACCACTGTCTGTCTTCCAAGGAGTCCCAGCTCGTTGAGTCCTTCCTGGGAATGAAACCCACACCGTATCTCGTATCACTCCTGTCACCCTCTTCTAATCTTATAAAAAACCTGGTTGTTCTTGTATCAGCGGTTGCTTTGAGGCAACGTTGGTCAATAAAAGCATCTTGGACTCCCTCCCTCCTCCTGTTTAATAATCTCTGGGTTTTGGATTCAGATAAGCATTTTGAAGTGACTTGTCTTGACCTCACTGCTCTGTTGGCTTTGTTGAACCAACGATAAGGTCCTTTGTGCGAGTGTCATCTTCTGTGGGGAAAGAAAGGTGATGTTTACCATTGAAAATTTCCTATCAGTTTTGTCTTTGCGTTGTTTTCCAGAAGCTTTATATGTAACAAACAAACAAACAAACAAAAAGCCCATCTCAATGTAGTTATTAGCATTCAGTGAAGAGTTTTGAAGCAGAGCTTTACATTTTCCATAGGTGGAGAGGTTGGAGATAGCTGTACTAAAAAAAAAAATGTTGTTTACACGGGCCAGTCTAGTTGCTGTATTCGCAAAGTGAAATTTGTTTGTGCCAAAAAAACCCCAGTGTATTTATTTTTCTCTAGCAGGATAAGATCTCTGTGAAAACAAACAATCCCTGAAATACATCCACTTATGAGCTACAAAAATAGAGCTGGTGTATATCGACCAACGTACACCCAGCCTTCATTTCCATTATAGGATAACAGAATAGTTTGGAAGGGACCTGAAAGACCATCCAGTGCCACCCCCTGCCCTGGGCAGGGACACCTCCCACCAGACCAGGTTGCTCCAAGCCCCATCCAACCTGGCCTTGAACCCCTCCAGCTTCTCGAGGCAACCTGGACCAGGATCTCACCACCCTCTCAGCCAAGAAGTTCTTCCCCACATCTCATCTCATCTCCCCTCTTTTAGTTTCAAACCCTTCCCCCTTGTCCTATGGTTCCCCTCCTTGTTCAAGAGTCCCTCCCCAGCTTTCCTGGAGCCATTTTAGGGCCTGGAAGGGGCTCTAAGGTCTCCCTGGAGTCTTCTCTTCCAGGCTGAACCCATCCAACTCTCTCAGCCTGTCCCCACAGCTCTGAGGGCACCCCAGCCCTCAAAGCACCTCCATGGCCTCTTCTGGACCTGCTCCAACAGGTCCATGTCCTTCTGCTGTTACATCCATTCCCAAGTCCAAACCAGCACGAACTCTTCTTTTCCCTCACAGAGAGGAGATGTTGTTGTTAACATGAATCAATAAACCCATGATTAAACATTTCAGTGAAGAAATTTTTCCTGATATCCATCCTTAACCTCCCCTGGCACAACTTGAGGCCGTTTCCTCTTGTCCCATCGCCTGTTCCTTGGGAGAAGAGTCTGACCCCCACCTCTCTAATATAAACCCCCAGAGCCAGTTTAAAGAAAAAACTGTAGCATAATGGGCCCGAGTGACTTTTAATTTAACCTTGGGAGAAGAGTCTGACCCCCACCTCTCAAATATAAACCCCCGGATTCAGTTTAAAGAAAAAAAAGTGTAGCATAAGGGGCCCGAGTGACTTTTAATTTAGGCATTTTGGGGTTTGCTTCTGCCGGGTATATTTTGGGAGTCTTTGGATAAATCAGTTACGGTGGGTTTGGTCCCATCTGACTTTGGCTTGGAGTAGATGGTTGATAGTCTAAGCTTCCTCCGCAGTCAGCGAGACAGGCACGGTGAAAGGGTGATTAATCGTGTCCGGAAACAGATGGGACACTTGCCATCTTTATCTGTTACAGATAAAGGGAAGACACACAGCCAGGGGAGACTCAACGTACAACTTCCAGACAGTCCTTTTTGCCCTTGGTGCAGTGTTTACCCACATCTCACGCTCTGAAGCAGCAATTCTACTCTTTCATATATGAAATTTGTATTGTTCTCCTAAAACAGTGGCCAGTTTGTTCTCAGAGTGGTTCTAACTTATGCTGAAGAAGACACTCTTTTTCAGTCTTTACATTTGTTGCCCTTTTTTACATCAAAATTCACAGTTCAGGAAAAAAATGGTGTCTTTTTTTTCTCTGGATACATCACCAGTGTATGAGCTCCGGTGATAGTCAGACAGGATGAAGCAACATAGAGCTCAAGACACCTCTTCTTTCCATCCTCATCGCCGATGGGGTGTCCCTCGAAAAGGAAGAATTAAACGAGCATTTTTGGGAACAGAAAAAGTTTGAAGTTTCACGGAAATGAGAAACAACAAATGGACACGTTGGATCAGGAATTACTGCAAATATTCTTACTGCGAGAAGGCATTCGAGAGGCGTTACCTTTGGGAGAAGTTTCAATTCTGAGTTTTGTTACAGGTTTTGTTGTGTAACTTCAGCTTTTTAAATCTGCTTGGGCACAATTGGCATTGATTCCTTTGAGGGTCTGCAATTTAGGTTCGTGCTGCTGTTCCTTTCTGCAAAATAAGTATAATAATATTTCGCTTACCATGGGGTTATTCTGGCACGTCACGTATAAAGAAGAGCATAAATTGAAATAGAAAGGAAGACATCTGTGCCTTAACAACATATTTTGAGTTGTTGCAAGGAACTGATGAACCCTTTTGAGATGCAGACTTGAAAGACAGAAATTGAAATTATTCATACACAAAAGCTGTTTTCCCCAAGACACAGGAGGCCCTCTGAATGTCCCTTCAACATCCAGGAAGGGCTGCAGTCCCTAAAGATACTGAAATAATCGTTGTTTACGCGGTACCCCTTTGGTCAGGATGCTTTGGTCCTCAAAATGGGCAGGATGGCAACAATTATTTTCAATAAAAAATATGTGTAGCGAGTGGCACCCACTACAAACACAGCCTTGCAGTCCTGCCGAGCGACAGACCACGGGGGAATTCAGGCCTCTATTAAAATTCTGCACGCTGGCTCTGATTAAACAGCAGAATCCTGCCGCGAGATGAATATTGAGAATTATTTTTCTTTTGAGAGATGAGTAAAATTGAAGCCTGGGAAGGTCGCTCAGGGTGAGCCGGGGTCACTCAGGAAAGCAGAAAAGAGAACCCACCCATCTAAGGCCAAACCCCTGTTCTGTCACCAGGAGGAATATTTCATGATGAGATTTGTTAGTATGCGATAGCGGGATCTGTTTTGGCGAGAGACAAAAAGAAAATGCTTTCATCCTTCTCTATTTATTAGATTGGCTTTTACATTTTCCTGTTTCTGATTTTCATTACAGCTGTCTAGGAGATGGCTTTGTACGGCCTCTAAGTTTGTGTTTTAAGGTGTCTGTCAAATGGTGAAAACGGGATACAGTAGGTGGGAGAAATGATGAAAAATGTGTTTAGGGCATCTAAGCAACCTTTTAGGGTTATAACACCCTAATGCCATTACAGCTGTGTCGGGGAAACCCCATTCCAAATCATTTGACAAGGAAAAAGATAGCCATTTAAAGACTTTAGCTTGTTGTATTAATTTATCACAAAATAAACCACTGTTTCTTCCCTAAAATCAGAACCATTTTAAATTTGATTGCAATCCTGCTGCCTAATTTCCCTAATGCCTTGCTGTAGCTTGGTGAAGGAAAGCCTCCAAAGATGGACGCTTAATGATTAATGTTTTTTAATGCTATCCAACTAATACTGTTTGTGGTTTTATATGCTTAAAAAATATTTTTTAAAAAAGCTTCTAATGAAGAGAAATAACCTGGAAAATGGCTCTCAAGGGCTTGCTTGTAATGCAGACAGCTTCCAGCGGGAGGCTGGACTGTGGCTCTGCAGGGACACGGCGGTGACTGGCAGCTGGTTCTGTTCAGCATCGCTCCCGTTTCACTCTCTGGACACAATTTCTCCTGCCACTTCACAAGCTGGAACTCCACCAGGATCCCATCTGAATATTACAGCCTCCTGACTTATGGAAACACAGAATGATTTGGGGTGGAAGGGACTTTAAAGATTATCTAGTTCCAACCCCCTGCCCTGGGCAGGGACACCTCCCACCAGACCAGGTTGCTCCAAGCCCCCTCCAACCTGCCCTTGAACCCCTCCAGGGATGGGGCAGCCACAGCTTCTCTGGCCAACCTGGGCCAGGCTCTCACCACCCTCACAGCAGAGAATTTCTTCCCCAGATCTCATCTCCATCTCCCCTCTTTCAGTGTTAAACCCTTCCCCTCATCCTATGGCTCCCCTCCCTGATCCAGAGTCCCTCCCCAGCTTTCCTGGAGCCATTTTAGGGCCTGGAAGGGGCTCTAAGGTCTCCTTGGAGCCTTCTTCTCCAGGCTGAACCCCCCAACTCTCTCAGCCTGTCCTCTCAGCAGAGGGGCTTCATCCACAGATCATCTCCATGGCCTCCTCTGAGCCCCTCTCCAACAGATCCAGGTCCTTCTGCTGTTGGTGGCCCCCAACATCTCTTTTTTTAAAAAAAAAAAACAAACAACACAATAGCTGCCAATGAGTGAAGGTGGCGTGTGTGTTCAGGGATGTCACCTCAGTGCCTGCCAGGAACACGGCACCTCCTTTGCAAATGTCTGTGGAGCTTGTGGTGGCACCCTGCAGGGTGAGGGACCTGTGTCCCCCCTCAGGGTTGGTGGCCATGAGCATCTGGGGCCCAGTTGGCCTTGGCCTATGGGGCCTTCCTGGAGTCCATGGCCACCCCAGCTGGGAGGGGCTGAGGGAGTCAGGCCCAGGTGAGGCTGCTCAGGGCAATCAGGCCCCTCCCTGCCAGGAAGGCCCTCACCTGGTGCCATTTCAAGCCCCTCCTCTCAGCCTTAACGAGCCAGAGCTCCTTAATGACCCCTCAGCCGCAGTTGGGCTGGTTTGTGAGAGGAAAAGAGTGGCTGCGTCATGGCTGCTCCACAGCGCTCACAGGGGAGAGGCTGTCGACTGGGCCTTCGCATCGCCTGCCAAAACACAAGGTAAAGGAA
This sequence comes from Calidris pugnax, assembly GCF_001431845.1. Classification (NCBI taxonomy): domain Eukaryota; kingdom Metazoa; phylum Chordata; class Aves; order Charadriiformes; family Scolopacidae; genus Calidris; species Calidris pugnax. The sequence continues at coordinate 204,080 of NW_015091300.1, read as the reverse complement.
AAAAAAATCTGTTTTTATTTCATTTTAACTTTTATTTTAGTTCGTTGCGATGGCTGAGAAGCCGTGAGGTATCAATATAGTGGGTTTTTTCAGTTGGAGGCAGGTGTGGGTGAGGTAGAGGTGGGCCCGCGAGTTACTTTGCTTGAAAAATATTCTTTTTAAGCACTCAAATGTGGCCTAAATGTTGTGTGGAAGGGCTGTGGAGAGAAGTGAGATGGATACCTTAAAAATAATTGCTTTGGGCCTGTTTTTGTGGCGCTGTGGGGAATTAAACAGCCAGGCTATAACTGAAGGAGGTGAAATGAGCTGAGGAGAGAAACTTTGCTAGGTAAGGATTGGGAAAAGGGTTTGTTTGGTTTGTTGGAGACTCCTTGTTGCAGAGACATCTCCTTGGCGTGTTGGTGTGGGGAAGGCTTGGGAGAACCCATCATGAGTCTGGTTTCTGTCCTCGATGTGTTTTGGTTGTTTATGGAAAGAGAGATTTTCTGCCCAATCTGTTTATATTGCTGTCACCAGGGGAGCGGATTTTAATGCATGCAAAATGGTGTTATAGTCTAATATGTGGTGCTTTTTGCTTCCTTTTTTTAAAAAATGGAGACAAGTGATAATGGAGTAGATAAAAGGTGCCAGTTTGGTGGCCACCGCAGCCCTGGGAGGGAAGGACTGGTCAATCTGGTGGTTCCAGCAGGACTGTGGTGATGGGCAGTGGGATACCAGTATGGATGGGGTGGTTGTAATTCCACGTTAGCTTCTGACTGAAGGGGATTGAAACATGATTCTCTTATTGTTATTGACTTGCTTTGGAGCTGAATAGCTTACAGGTAAATCTTGTATAAACATGTTTTTATTGACAGTGCTCCAAAAGATTCTTTTTGTTGGGTTGTGGGTTTTTTTTTTTTCTTCTACCACTGGGCAATAGTTTCTTGCTGATGATTTAATCTAGGCTGGGAGAGAGGAGAAAAATAGACTTTACTCCTCCTTGTGTGGCTCTTCTGCTTCTTACACCTGAAGAAACCTTTCAAGTGTGGTGCTTTGTGTAGAAATTGTGTCTGTGTGATCAGAGTCTTGAAACCTGGACAGTTTTCAGTTGGCTTTGAACTGTTACACCTGCATAAACGTGTATTTTGGTCTCCTTAGGTGCAGGTCTAAACTCCAGTGAAGTATGAAGTATTTTTATTTGCAGCTAGGAAAAATAATTCTGTAAATATTTCCTTCTGTTTTGAGTTGGTCTCCTGCCTTGTGAAAACATTATATATGCTACTGGTGAAGATCTTGGTGATTATAAGTGTCAGGTGGTGTGTTTGTTATCAGGGATCAGTGTAAGATCTTTAGCTGCTGTGGTTTCCACAGAAGGCAAAAAAAAAAAAAAAAGGAAAGAAAGAATAGAAAACTATAGGTTTGGAAAATGAATGTGGCTTGACACCTCCAGAAATACCATCTTAAAATGTTTTTCATTAGGTCCTGACAAGAGATAAATGAATTCATAGGAACAGAAACCACAGATGAAACCTATTTCTGCTTTTATGAAATGAACATATAGCATTCTAGAGCTAAAGAGAACATTAATCTCTCCAGAAATGACACCGCAAACCTGCTGAGCCTTTGCAGCTGCCTGTCAGGTTCTGCTGAATCGTGGGGGTATTTATGGGCGAGACAATAGAGGATACAGTATTTTGAGGTTTCCTCGAACTGCACATGCATAATCCTCATTTACTACTTGTCACCATCCTAATCTGAAAAGTAAAGCGGGATAGTGTGGTGTTTAGTCATGCTGCTTAAATGTGCTTTGTGGACTACTTTGCTCTGTTCTACTTAATGATATGCTGCTAACATCCTCCTAAAACCTTAAATACAGCTCGGGAATAAAAGGGCCGTTTTAATTTTCCCATGTTTATAATGCCAATCAATTGGCGCCTTCAAGCAATTATTGACTAATTAAAGACTATCTGGAAGAAGATAGAAAAAAAGGCATTAGGAGCTCGCATGTGGCGCTAAACCATTTCATAATATTTGCATAGTGCCATAAATGGGAGAGCAAATAGAAATTTGTTGAACCTTTTAGCGACGAAATTGGAGCGCTGGTGACCAGACAGAACAAATCCGTTACCAAAGTGGGAACCCTTCATGCTTCTTAATCCTTTTAAATGTTACATACAAATTAGCTTTTTGGCATCGGGGCTCGCCTGTGGAGCTGGGTAGGGTTATATATCAGCTGATAATATATTCTGCGACCTGCCTGTTTAATTTGCCGATGGAATCAAAACTCAGTCCTGGAATTTAATCATCCTGTGGTGAAAGGGATGGTCACAGCCAGGGCATGTGGAGCATGATCCTTTTAGAAAGAGGGAGGGGAAAACCAGGTGTGGAAATTCACCTGATTTCTTTTGGGTGTGGGCACAAGTGTCAAACAGAGGTTCATAGAGTTTTGAGTTCTGGTGCATTTTTTTTTTTTTTTTTTTTTTTGGTTTATGCTTAAGCTCTGTTGTTTATTACAAAAGGCTCTCTAAACCTCCCTAACCTTTCAGATAAGAACAGGTCGTGCTTCAGACCAGCCTGAGTTGGTTTATTGGGTGGTATGTTTTTCCTTCAAAATTACGTGAACTTCATAGCCTTTCAGAGTATAAAACCAAATCCAGCGCTTTTCTTCTGAGCTTATGGAGTCTTTTGAGCTGGCAAAGCTGGAAGAGGAGGTTGAGAAGTGATAAAACCTTTAGATGGTCAGAAAAGTGTCAGCAGTTTTCATAATGCTTCATAACTCTTGTAAACATTTCACAGAATGATGTGGGGTTGGAAGGGACCTCTGGAGATCATCTAGTCCAACCCCCTGCCAGAGAAGGGCCACCCAGAGCAGGTCGCACAGGAATGTGTCCAGGTGGGGTTGGAATGTCTCCAGAGAAGGAGACTCCACCACCTCTCTGGGCAGCCTCTGCCAGGGCTCTGTCACCCTCAAAGTGAAGATGTTCCTCCTCATGTTGAGGTGGAACTTCTTATGGTCAAGTTTGTGCCCATTTCCTCTTGTCCTGTCCCTGGGCACCACTGAAAAAAGACTGGCCCCATCCTCCTGACAGTAGTATATATACTCCCTTGAAAGACTGGCCCCATCCTCCTGACACCCAGCTTCAAGTATTTATAGGCCTTAATCAGTTCCCCCCCTCAGTCTTCTCTTCTCCAAAAGACTCAAAAGCCCCAAGTCCCTCAGCCTTTCCTCATCAGAGAGATGCTCCAGTCCCTCCATCATCTTTGTAGCCCTCTGCTGTCCCCTCTCCAGCAGTTCCCTGTCCTTCTGGAACTGGGGAGCCCAGAACTGGACCCAGTGCTCCAGCTGGGGCCTCCCCAGGGCAGAGCAGAGGGGCAGGATGACCTCCCTCCACCTGCTGGTCACACTCGTCCTGATGCCCCCTAGGATGCCCTGGTCATTCTTGGCCACAAGGGCCCATTGCTGGCTCATGGGCATCCTGTTGTCCACCAGGACTCCCAGAGCTTGTTCCTCAGAGCTGCTCTCCAGCCGCTCCCCCCCAACCTGTCCTGGTGCAGGGGGTTATTCCTTCCCAATTTAAAAGTTCAATCCTCACAAGGATCTTAGGGGAGGAACTGTATGGAAGCTGTGGGTTGTGCTGGCATCTAGATGCCAAACTGAAGCCAAGTGCTTGACTCCTATGGAGTATATTTCTTTATGGTTGAGATATAGGGTCAAGTCCCTGCCTTGAAGAGTTCGATCTCTCCGTGGACAGAAGGGAAAGAGGATGGGAGGAGAAGTGATTATTTCCCTTACTTTAATTATAGGAAGTGGAAGAGCTTGTAGCTAAACTTAAATCTTTTTAGCCAGAGGGCAGGTTTTCCTTGTGCAACACCGTGTTTTTTAAAACGGGTATTTATTGACTAATTCAGAGTTATTTAAGAATCTCGCTGGAATAAGTGGAAAGACATTTAATTCCCTGTCTAGAGACTAAGCCACCAAGCCTTCATTTCTCTAATAAATTACACATTCATTTTTTTTTTCCTAATCCTTGCTCCAGTTAATTAATCCCAGTATCCTGATTAAAACACAGCTCAGTTCATTTGTCCCAGTCTGCTTAGGATGTCCCCTGTGTTTTCAGCCAGGCAGGTGGAATCTGAATCCCTGCTTGGCTGTAGCCTCTCTGAAGTTTCTTTTCTGTGTGTGGGTTCTTTTTCTTCCCCCCCTCATCTTATCTTGATAGCTAACTGGTTATTTTTACTGGTGCTACACCTGGTATCTCATATACCTGGTGCGGGCTTATTCTGGAATTTTTTTATCTTCACCTTCAGTGCAGTTTTTTGGCCCCAATCTGTTGTCGTTGAGGTCGAGTTTGCGCAGCAAACTTCTCTGGCTGAAGGTTTGCACGCTGAAAGTTCTTTTTAAAATGATTTTTAATAGAGGAGGTTTTTGATTTCATGTTTTTAAACCGCTTTCAGGAGACGATGATAAATTGCTGCGCTTCATCGATGCTGTGTTTGCTCCTACGAGCAAACAAACCTCCAGCTCTAGTCTTCCCAGTAAGAGGATGCAAATACTGGTTTAGAATTGTAAGGGTTTTTTGTACCCAAGAGGATGTCTGTTTTTACTGAGCTTTATTATTAAAGGCTCTGTGTGCAGCCGCATGACTTGCTTTTATTTTTCTACTTACCTAGAACTCCTAGGAAAAAAAAAAAAGAAATAAACATTGGAATAATTCCCTACCTGGAGGCTACAAGAACAGTTGTACCAATAAGAAAACATATAAAATATTAGTGTCTGCGTCGGTTACATTTATTGTTGTGGGGGCTACTTAATTGTTTTCTTAATAATGTAATGCCCAGCTGATTTGAGTCCTTAAGAAGTCATTAATGGATTTTGCAGGAAATGAAACATAAAACCAAGGAGAAGTACGAGTTCTTGTTCATAATCAGCAGTCAGTCATTCTCTGACACTTCACCAATTATTTACTCATTCTTTTAATAAAAAGAACACGCACTAGACGAGAAAAGTACGTTTACATGCTGGCAGAACTCGTTTTCTATTTATAGGAGATCTCATCACTTGAGGAAAAAAAATGCTTTCCCTTTGCAATGTGATGGACTTTGTTTTTTTCTTTGGAAAAAAAAAAGTCTTAGGTAATATAGATGGTGTATAAAATATCAGATTCTGGAAAATGGACATGGGGACTTTACTGGCTTAAAAAGAAAATCTCACATGGTATTTTGGGGCCTTTCTGGGTAAATTAATAAAGTAACACCTTTGAGGGAGGGAAGGGGGAAGCAGGAAGGGAAAAAGGGAAAGGAGAAACATTTATGTTGCAGCCATGGGGTTCCTGGCATTGTGTGGATTCGAGGTGTACTTAGAGTCTATTTCCAGCAAATAAAGGATAAGAGATAATGAAATACAAAAAAGGGCTCATCAAATTTGAGCTTTTTCCATTAAAAAAAGCAAAGTTTGTTATAGGGTTGGGATGCTGCAAAAAGATATCTTTGGAGGCCGTTTATTCATATTTAAATTGAGTTCTTGTCAAGACACTTTTTATAAAAGGATACCGTGCAGATATTATGTTATTTATGGGGTTAATTTTTTAACTGTCTGTAATTAAGACCTAGTTATGGAAGGGTTTATGGAATTGGCACTGTCCATTGTCTGACAACACTACTTTTGGAGCTGTTTAGCCTGGAGAAGACTGAGAGGGGACCTCATCAATGTTGAGGAATATCTAGAGGATGGGGCCAGACTCTTCTCAGTGGTGCCTGGTGATGAGACAAGAGGTAATGGGCACAAACTGGAACATGTTGAGATGGAACTTCCTTCCTTTGAGGGTGGCAGAGCCCTGGAGGAGGCTACCCAGAGAGGTGGTGGAGTCTCCTTCTCTGGAGACATTCCAACCCCACCTGGAGATGTTCCTGTGGGACCTGCTCTGGGTGGACCTTCTTTGGCAGGGGGTTGGACTAGATGATCTCTAGAGGTCCTTTCCAACTCCTGCCGCTCTTTGATTCTGTGAATTTAGCAGCATTCAGTTACTCTTTTTATCTTGACAAGTAATTTTTCATGGTGGTTGGTGGTGGATGGAGAGAGTCCAGCCTTCCCACAGAACTGGGGCTGGTTTGGGGAGTGCTGTGGAGCACCTGCATCTCCCACGTGCTTCGACGGCCCGTTGGGATCTTGATCAAGGCGGCCTGTGGCTCGTTTGGAGATTTTTGGGGAAGGGTGCCAGGAAGTCGGGACTGAAAACAACCTCAATTTGCTGCGGATGCTTGAGAAGCATCCTCTGAAATTTGTGAGCAAGTGGTGTTTCATCTCGCCGCTAACGAGGTTGTGTTGCCAAGCCCGTCACCGGTGGAGCTGACCCCTCTGCTCCGACACCACTGTTATATTGCCTCTTCCAGCTGGTGCTATTGGCTCTTAATCAGAAGTGTTTATACTTTTTCATTCTCACTTGATTTCCTCTCTTTTTCCTCCCCCCCCCCCCCCCCCCCCCCCCCCCCCCTTTTTTTTCCTTTTTTTTTGTTTTTTTTTTTTTTTTTTTTAAACGAGAACTTAACGTATCACAGGCATACAACAAGTTAAAATTATTTATCTCTGCCTTAGTTTGATTATGTCTTAGTTTCATCTGAAGTATAATCTCTACACTCTGTGAACTTTCACATCAAACATTCATGAGCTGACCATGTTAAGAGTATTTTTTTACTGCACTTAGTGCTTATTCCCTGCCTAAG
>NW_015091300.1:174173-197028 GCF_001431845.1 Calidris pugnax | reverse complement strand
CTTCTCCTCGTTTCCCCCCCCCCCCCCCCCCCCCCCAGCTCGACTTTGTATTCCGAGTTGGTTCATTATGAAGTATATTGTTCCAACCCCGTCTTGACATTTTGCTGTCGGCTGGCAGCGATCGGTCAATATTACTGCTGTCACTTCTCACAATGCAGAAAATACGCCATCACACCAATTAGGATGTTTACTCAATCTTTTCTCTCCGCTCCTCCTTGCTGGCAAGTGGTGCTCAGGATTTTTTTTTTTTTAAAAAAAGGGAAAAGCTGCGGCGCTACCGGCCTTTGGGGAGCGAGGAAGAAGATGGTGATGAAATTCTGCTCTTGCAGCTCTGTAGGTCTGTAATAAATCCCCTGGGTTACATTTTGCACTCACTTAAGCTAAACATTATCATGGGGTAAGGGTAGATATTTGCCTCGTTGACTGGAAATTAAAACAAATTACAATGGTGTGACTGGGGATAGAATTTAATTTGTTGACCTAACAAGCCAGAATCCTGTTCCCTCTCCCCATTTCAATATCTCATACCTTATTTAATTAAACATACTGAGTCATATCATCAGTGTGGAGGCAGCAGAGGTGGCATGTCCTCGTGGCACAACGCAGGGTGGTTCAGATGATGGAGCTGAAATCATTTCCATGAAGTGGATTGAGGTTCTTGAGCTTGGATCCCAGCAGCTTATCATTGTTCCGTAGCGGTGAATTTGGCCCCGGACCTTGTGTTCTTCCATTTCAGTTTAGGACGTGATGAAACAAATGTATAAAAGTAAAACATACATGCCTTTTTCCTTGGAAAAAAAATATCACTGACTGTTGCACTGTATGTTTTAGGTATTTGCAGTGAGGTTCGAAATAACACGTTTATGCCTAAGGGTCACTGGGGGGGAAGTAGATGACCATCACGGCATGACCTAGGGATGGGGTACAAATCAAACCAATGTACTTTAGAAAGAATCAATACAACTTTGTGGGGTTTTTTCGTGGAAAATAAGTGGAATAAGCCTCCAGTATGAACCTCAGAATTCAACCTTCTTACCAAGCTGAGAACTAAAAGGCTGAGCTCTTGCAGAAGCTCTCTTGTGTGTCTCCAACTTGGTTTTGAGGGCACCAGTCCGTTGCGTGTCCTTCGGTTGTACCCAAAGTGTTGACAGGACTGGGCTTAAAAGTTGTGCAATTTTGCTTTAAAACACTACAGAAGCTGATGTGATTTTTCATACGGCAAGATTTTTTTGGCTTATTGTAAGACCTTTTGTTAAGGGTCTTAGATCAGGGGTTTTTCTGACCTCTGTGTGGTGCCCTTTAGCTCTTTTAAACAAAACAAAGCTCTCTCAGACTCTCTTATGACAGAATTAATTTTGTTACAGCGACGGGATGTTTGAGGAGTGGAAGAAAAAGGAGAGAATTCCCAGGAAATAACTCAGTGAATTTGTTTTCCAGAGGTTTATTCAGCTCATGTTGGTCGCTCTGCACCGTATGTGCGTGCTGCTCGGGCAAAAGATGGGATATCTAAATTGTTTTTATTTCCTCTGCATTGAATTTTGATGAAATACAATTATATAAATTAAATGGGTGTATAGGTCCTGTGGAAATGGAGAAGGAAACAGGCGAGAGGGAGCAATTATTGCCCTTGAAGTGGTAGAATAAATTTCATGCAAAATGAAGTGAAACTTCTTCCGAGGGTGTGCACAAAGCAGCGTAATCTTATTTGCAAGTTTCCCAACCTGGTTGTTTCATTCTTTGTTTACCCATCGGGTTATGAATATCTCCCTAGGAAAGAAAAGCTTGTTTTCTTTTGAATTTTTAATTCCATCCCTATTTGCAACTGAGCTGAACGGAAGCTTAAGCTGTCACCGTTCAAGAGGCAGATAGGGATGTTTTAAGGTTTTCCTGTTTGTATGATCAAATGTAGCTCGTTAGATGAAGGGAAACACGGTGCCATTCAAAATAATGAGTTTGTTTAGTAAAAAACCTGCTTTGCACAATGCGGGCTTTGTAGTACAATATCTCAAATTGTCGTTGGCAGAGGTTGCTTTAAATTAACTTGTCATTAGATTGTACAACAGAACTTTCCTCTAATAACTCATGACAGTGTTTAAGAGATGCTCTTTTGCAGAATCACGGAGTGATACGGGGTTGGAAAAAGACTGACTCCATCCTCCTGACACCCACCCTTCAAGTATTTATAGGCCTTGATCATATCCCCCCTCAGTCTTCTCTTCTCCAGACTCAAAAGCCCCAAGTCCCTCAGCCTTTCCTCAGCAGAGAGATGCTCCAGTCCCTCCATCATCTTTGTAGCCCTCTGCTATCCCCTCTCCAGCAGTTCCCCATTGCTCTTGAACTGGGGAGCCCAGAACTGGACCCAGTGCTCCAGCTGGGTCCACCTCAGGGCAGAGCAGATGGGGAGGATGACCTCCCTCCACCTGCTGGCCACACTCTTTCACTATAAACAAACTGTAATTTTAAGTTGTGATGTAAAAAAGTGAAACTTTTTCCTTTTTTTGAGTATTAGTGAAACAGCGAGCAGCTTAGGACAATGAAAGCGCATTAAAAAATATAGGATGGAAGTAATTGCAAGCCCAACTCGATAACAAATAGATGAAATGCCATAAAACAGGTTCAAAACCATCCGGAGCCACCAGCGTGAAGTGATGTGTATTGGCATTTCTATAATACACACTTTATTCACATTAATTCTCTTTCTATTTAACTGACTGCTGCCTGGCTCTGCTCTGTCAGATTCTGGCTTGCTTTCTCGCTCCAAATCTTTTCAGTGCTGCTCCTTGACTTGATTTGGGATGTCATACGGCGAACGTTACGTGATTAAAGACCTAATTGATTAGGGATAATGGGAGTAGTTAAATTTTAATCCGGCGCTCCATCCTGCTCGCGGTATCCCTTCAGAAACCCGATCGATACGGTTGCTTAGGTCTTCTCAGCGGTAAGGATAGAGGTTGCCATCAGAGGTCAGGGCTCCCCTCGTCTAGCAGTTGCAGAAAGGCTGCCTGGAAGCCTTGGAGCAGTTTATAAAACACTGGTGAGTTTGTTTTCACAGAATCACAGAATCTTAGTGGTTGGAAGGGACCTCTGAGATCATCGAGTCCAACCACAAAAAAAACAACCACAAACAAAAAAACCACCAAACAAATACAAAACACACCACACCAAACGCCCACCAAAAACACCACACCCACCAACTAAACCCCACACTCAACACCTCACCATAAACCAATAACCTTGGGCACTAGAGCATGCCCTGAAGAGCCATGTCTACACGTTTCTTAAATACCTCCAGGGATGGGGACTCCACCACCTCCCTGGTCAGGCTGTTCCAGGGCCTGACCACTCTCTCAGTAAAGTAATTCTTTCTAATATCTAATCTAAATCTCCCCTGCCCCAACTTCAGACCATTTCCTCTGGTCTTGTTGTTCGTCCTTTGGGAGAAGAGGCCAACACCTGCCTCTCTACACCCTCCTTTCAGGTAGTTGTAGAGGGCAATGAGGTCTCCCCTCAGCCTCCTCTTCTCCAAACTAAACATGCCCAGTTCCCTCAGCCTCTCCTCATAGGACTTGTTCTCCAGACCCCTCCCCAGCTTGGTGGCTCTCCTCTGGACAAGCTCCAGCACTTCAATGTCTTTCCTGTGGTGAGGGGCCCAGAACTGAACACAGCACTCGAGGTGAGGCCTCACCAGTGCTGAGTACAGAGGCACCATCACTGCCCTACTCCTGCTGGCCACGCTATTCTTGATACGAGCCAGGATGCCATTGGCCTTCTTGGCCACCTGGGCACACTGCTGCCTCATGTTAAGCCTGCTGTCCACCAACACCCCCAGGTCCTTTTCTTCTGGGCAGCTTTCCAGCCACTCTTCCCCAAGTCTGTAGCGTTGCCTGGGGTTGTTGTGATTTTATACAAAATACCCAACTTTGTATGGCTAAATGGACTTTTTTTCTGGGAAAAACAGATGTAACGATGTTCCAGGTACGTTAATTAAATATCCTCTAAACCGTATTTAATATTGATTAGGAGGGGGGCCTCCTGCTCACATTTTGATCAACGTCATATGGCGTTCAGGCCTGATGTTGGAAACCCCAAGTGGCTACGATCTGCCTTGGTGCTCACAAGTCCAGAACAAAAATGCGTGTCTGAGAGCAGAGGCAGAGAGTTAAAGTGTCAATAGTTTATCGCTGTTCAAATCGGGACGTCGTTTGCTGCTGTCATGTCAACCCCACTCGGCTCGCTCCTCGCCGAAAGAATACAGAATAGATGACAGTCCCTTGACAGGGTCCTAATTCAACTACCGCCGCGTCTCTTGGCTTGTTTTCTCTGCTGGGGAATTCATTGGCTTGTTTATTTTGTAATTTCAGCCCTGTTCAGGTGCTTGTCATAAACTCGCTTTCCTGTAGCATTTCAACCGCCCTTATTTCAAGTCTGTGTTATCCATCCTGGAAACAAACAACTAAGGGAACGTGTCCCAAGAAGATCATACTAATTTTGCTTTAAAAATATTCTCTGCAAAATTGTTTATTCGTAATAATCTCATTTTATAAGTTGAGTGATTGTGGAGGAAATACTGGCCACCAGCCAGCACGTCCCGGTAGCTCACTTCTTAGGGCTGGTTGTAGTTTTCTAATTACCGGCCAGGTTTTAGTAACAGGTAGATATTTTTATTACTAGAGGTTTAATGTAAATCCTTAATTACGTTGCCTGGGGTTCTGATATCATTTATCTCTGTTTTAAAGATGAAGAAACAGACTCCTGCAGGGATCTGCGATGAAATGTTGATGATCACCCAGCAGTTCAGTACAGAGATGGTGTGGCCAATCCCATAATCCAATCAAGGTTGTCTTTGGAGGTTGTGAGATGTAGGGAATTTGCATCAACAATCAGGTTTTTTCTAAGAGCTTGTATGTGGCTGTTGCTTCAACACATGGTGGGCGAAGACCCGAAGGATGTGGCTGTGGGCATCCATCACCTGGGTGGTGAGGGATTTAAGGATGTGGCTGTGGGCATCCATCACCTGGGCGGTGAGGGATTTACCCAGAGAAGCTGTGGCTGCCCCATCCCTGGAGGTGTTGAAATATTATCATAAATACTTTTTATTGGGTTTAATAACAGAGGATGTGCCTGGGATGTGGCTGCCCCATCCCTGGAGGTGTTGAAATATTGTCATAAATACATTTATTGGGTTCAATAACAGAGGATGTGCCTGGTTGAGAGACTTCCTTTAGCATCCAGAACTTCCACTGGGGTCACCGGGGGCTCTGGGATCTGCCTTGTGTTCCAGGAGTTACTCATTAACCTGTACTCCGCTGGGAGCTGGTGCTGCAAATTATTTTGCAGAGTTTGTCTTGAAATCAAGATTAAATACCCAGTCTTGAGAATTGAACTTCTGGAGCATTTTCATAATTGGAGCCAATTTTCTAAATGATCCATTTTTATATTTTTTTTCTTTGCTTACAGTTTGGCAACATGCAATAAATTCCGTTGAGGTCGACATTTAGTAACAGAATACGGATTATCTCTGTTAAATTAATGGCTGCCTATTGCTTTCTTTAACATTTTACTGGTGTAGGATACCTATAAAGACACCACCCTCTTATTGCTTGAAAGCGATGCTGTGCTTCAGTTATTAAATATTGGTGGGCATAATGAAAATTGAGAATTAAGTACTTAATTCTCTTAGGCGGTGGTAAAAAAAAAAAGATAAAATTCAGAATGGAAAATACCAAGTAGCAAATCCGAGGAAGAAATTCCTCACGATATTTGTGAAGACTATTAATTAGGAGTAATCAGGAGACAGAAGAGGTTTTAAAGTAAGAGAGGGGGATTAACTGATAATGCTGAGCTTTCACCTCCTTATTTTATGGAAAGGTATGGATTGAGACACTGGTTTCCTTCATTTAGATATAGTTTCAAGTAGTGTTGTTTTGTTCCCCTGTAAAGCAAAATAAGGTATTGATATAATGAGGTGAGAACACTTTTGCTTTTATTTCTTTATTAGAAGGTAATAGTAAAGCCAGAATTGAAAAATAAAAGCATTTCTCCGTTAGCAGAGCTGTGGGTTAGAAAAGTGGCTCTTTTAAGCTACCATGAACCCCGGGCAGCACGGGGGCCTCATCCTGTGGGGTCCTGCCTGGTCTGTGCCTGGCTCTGATTTCCCTGGGAGCTGAGGAGGCTGAGGATCCGTCGGGAGCGGCTCAGTATCGTGAAGAGAAGTCCCTTAAGAGCTAAATCCTCCTACCCAAACAGCAGGGTGGATCTCCGATAAGCAGCTCAAATGAAGGATTATCTTGGCTGCGACGCAGACAAGTTGATCTGCAGGAGGCTTCCAGGCTTCAAATAAGGATTAAAGCTGCTTGTGCACCATCTCCGTGGTGGAATCGCTGTGGATTTTTCACCTGTTGCATTTATGGGTTGAATTTGGATCAGAGGAACCGGTCTGTTGAGTTTGGTGGGGTTTCTTGTAGCCTTGGCTTGTGTGGGATTTAATACCATTGATTTAGAGGTCCTCTAATGTGTATCCAAAAGTCTGATATGAAATAGCAGCCTCAAACACGTTGATCAAAACTAAAACACTGAGGGGTTTTAAAGTATCATGAGGTTTTATTTGGCTTCTGGTGGCAGTGACCAATGGAAGGTAGTGGGGGAAAGAAGGCAAATAAATATGGGATCATTAGGAAACAGGAATGCTCGTGATGATGTGGGGGGCTCATGTCCAGTGCTCATGAGCTCAGTGCTCATGTCCTCTGGGGCCACCAACAGCAGAAGGACGTGGACCTGTTGGAGCGGGGCCAGAGGAGGCCATGGAGATGATCCATGGGTGGAGCCCCTCTGCTGTGAGGACAGGATGAGAGAGCTGGGGGGTTCAGCCTGGAGAAGAGAAGGTCTCCAGGGAGACCTTAGAGCCCCTTCCAGTCCCTCAAGGGGCTCCAAGAGAGATGGGGAGGGACTCTGGATCAGGGAGGGGAGCCATAGGATGAGGGGTAAAGATTTGAGACTGAAAGAGGGGAGATGGAGATGAGATGAGGGGAAGAACTTGTTTGGTGTGAGGGTGGTGAGAGCCTGGCCCAGGTGTCCCAGAGAAGCTGTGGCTGCCCCATCCCTGGAGGGGTTCAAGGCCAGGTTGGAGGGGGCTTGGAGCAACCTGGTCTGGTGGGAGGTGTCCCTGCCCAGGGCAGGGGGTTGGAACTGGATGATCTTTAAGGTCCCTTCCAACCCCAACCATTCTATGATTATCTTAACTTAAGAGCAAGATATTATGGGACATGAGGAGCCCTTTGATTGCGTGCGGCGCTCACCTCACTACCCCAAAAATTTGTCACAAACAGTGCCGTAGTCAGACCAGTTCAAAAATAGTTATTATAGCATTTTTATAAGAGAGAAAGAGTTACGTGGTGTAATCTTCAGGCACCCCTTCCAATTCACTACATTCAAAGATGGTTGGATGAGTGTATAATTTCTAGGTAAGATATTATGTGGGGTTTTTTTTCTTTTACTCTCTTGACACTTCCTTTTTTTTCATTTTACTAGTTATATTCACAGTAGAATAGAGCACTGCTTGTACTAAAAAAATCTTCAGTTCTCCCTCGTGCCTTCCCTCGTATACCCTTGACACTCTTCCTCTTTCCTTTAAGCTGAGGTTACAGAGCTGCATTTGTTCTAGGAGCAGAACAGGAACTACTGCAAAAAAAGGTTGGTACCATTTCTGTGAAACACTTCAATATAAACAGTTTATACGTGAAGGTTGTGGAGCTGTTTCAAAAATGAAGTTCTTATCTTCTGCTGGAAAAAAACAAAATACCGGGTAGCAAATCCGAGGAAGAAATTCCTCACGATATTTGTGAAGACTATTAATTAGGAGTAATCAGGAGACAGAAGAGGTTTTAAAGTAAGAGAGGGGGATTAACTGATAATGCTGAGCTTTCACCTCCTTATTTTATGGAAAGGTATGGATTGAGACACTGGTTTCCTTCATTTAGATATAGTTTCAAGTAGTGTTGTTTTGTTCCCCTGTAAAGCAAAATAAGGTATTGATATAATGAGGTGAGAACACTTTTGCTTTTATTTCTTTATTAGAAGGTAATAGTAAAGCCAGAATTGAAAAATAAAAGCATTTCTCCGTTAGCAGAGCTGTGGGTTAGAAAAGTGGCTCTTTTAAGCTACCATGAACCCCGGGCAGCACGGGGGCCTCATCCTGTGGGGTCCTGCCTGGTCTGTGCCTGGCTCTGATTTCCCTGGGAGCTGAGGAGGCTGAGGATCCGTCGGGAGCGGCTCAGTATCGTGAAGAGAAGTCCCTTAAGAGCTAAATCCTCCTACCCAAACAGCAGGGTGGATCTCCGATAAGCAGCTCAAATGAAGGATTATCTTGGCTGCGACGCAGACAAGTTGATCTGCAGGAGGCTTCCAGGCTTCAAATAAGGATTAAAGCTGCTTGTGCACCATCTCCGTGGTGGAATCGCTGTGGATTTTTCACCTGTTGCATTTATGGGTCGAATTTGGATCAGAGGAACCGGTCTGTTGAGTTTGGTGGGGTTTCTTGTAGCCTTGGCTTGTGTGGGATTTAATACCATTGATTTAGAGGTCCTCTAATGTGTATCCAAAAGTCTGATATGAAATAGCAGCCTCAAACACGTTGATCAAAACTAAAACACTGAGGGGTTTTAAAGTATCATGAGGTTTTATTTGGCTTCTGGTGGCAGTGACCAATGGAAGGTAGTGGGGGAAAGAAGGCAAATAAATATGGGATCATTAGGAAACAGGAATGCTCGTGATGATGTGGGGGGCTCATGTCCAGTGCTCATGAGCTCAGTGCTCATGTCCTCTGGGGCCACCAACAGCAGAAGGACGTGGACCTGTTGGAGCGGGGCCAGAGGAGGCCATGGAGATGATCCATGGGTGGAGCCCCTCTGCTGTGAGGACAGGATGAGAGAGCTGGGGGGTTCAGCCTGGAGAAGAGAAGGTCTCCAGGGAGACCTTAGAGCCCCTTCCAGTCCCTCAAGGGGCTCCAAGAGAGATGGGGAGGGACTCTGGATCAGGGAGGGGAGCCATAGGATGAGGGGTAAAGATTTGAGACTGAAAGAGGGGAGATGGAGATGAGATGAGGGGAAGAACTTGTTTGGCGTGAGGGTGGTGAGAGCCTGGCCCAGGTGTCCCAGAGAAGCTGTGGCTGCCCCATCCCTGGAGGGGTTCAAGGCCAGGTTGGAGGGGGCTTGGAGCAACCTGGTCTGGTGGGAGGTGTCCCTGCCCAGGGCAGGGGGTTGGAACTGGATGATCTTTAAGGTCCCTTCCAACCCCAACCATTCTATGATTATCTTAACTTAAGAGCAAGATATTATGGGACATGAGGAGCGTGCGGCGCTCACCTCACTACCCCAAAAATTTGTCACAAACAGTGCCCTAGTCAGACCAGTTCAAAAATAGTTATTATAGCATTTTTATAAGAGAGAAAGAGTTACGTGGTGTAATCTTCAGGTACCCCTTCCAATTCACTACATTCAAAGATGGTTGGATGAGTGTATAATTTCTAGGTGGGGTTTTTTTTCTTTTACTCTCTTGACACTTCCTTTTTTTTCATTTTACTAGTTATATTCACAGTAGAATAGAGCACTGCTTGTACTAAAAAAATCTTCAGTTCTCCCTCGTGCCTTCCCTCGTATACCCTTGACACTCTTCCTCTTTCCTTTAAGCTGAGGTTACAGAGCTGCATTTGTTCTAGGAGCAGAACAGGAACTACTGCAAAAAAAGGTTGGTACCATTTCTGTGAAACACTTCAATATAAACAGTTTATACGTGAAGGTTGTGGAGCTGTTTCAAAAATGAAGTTCTTATCTTCTGCTGGAAAAAAACCACCCAAACATATACCCCTGTTAACAAAGCTGCTGTGGTGACTGTAAAAGGACAAAAAGATCATCTGAAGCTGAAACCCAGTTGTTCCTTTGATAAGAAAATGCAGATGGAGTAAGAACTCTGCGAGGAGTTGTACGAATTTAGGATCTAGGCAGTGGTGGAACACAACATCCATGAGGATGCCGCTACTGAAATGCTTTTGCTCAAATTAAAACAGCTAAATAAAGGGATGAGCTCCATCTTGTTGGGTAGAAAATGTCACCTAAATGTCAGGTTCCCACCTGCCTGACAACAGCTTTCGTGAAAACATAATGGAGCCCAAACACCACTGAAACATCAATTCTCAGTTGAAAAATAAAGGCTGTAGGAACAGTACATGTGTATCGGTGTGAAAGTTTGGCAGGGAAAGGCATTTGCTGTCTTAGAAGATCTGAAGAGCTCCCAGAAACTCATTCTTCTGCTGTAGACACATGAAAGAGGTGGAGGTAAATGAGGCTGCTTTAACGAAGCATCTATTTCCTTTGAAAGATCTCTGGATCAGTTACTCCATATTTGTTCAGTGGTAGACAACTGGGATGTGATTATTTTGGGTTGGTTTATTTTGTTGTTGTTGGTTTTGTTCCCTAGTGTGACAGCAGGACAGGGCAGGAATCTATACAAGAAGCCGGTGATGTTTAGAAGGTCATTAGAACTTGAAAGAAGGTAATACAGTTTAAAAAAAAAAGGTTGTTCTAGTAGGACAAGATCTTCACTTGGGTTTGGATGACTTCAATGAGTATTAGATGAAACTGGAGATCTTGAGTAATGCATGAAGTTGTGGAACACACCCTTTATCTTAGGAACTTGTTCAATGTGTAAAGTGTAAGGCTTTTATCGGTATAAACAAGGAAGACCCAAGGCTACAAGCTGTAAGTCAAAGCTGTAGTAGCTGCTGGCCATTTAAGTGCAGCAAAGTCACACGATGGTGAGTTCTAGTCTTTTAGGTGGTTGTGATCAACATCCTAAGTAAGGAATTTAGAGGACTTCACAGAATGATATGGGGTTGGAAGGGACCTCTGGAGATCATCTAGTGCAACCCCGCTACCAAAGCAGGTCCACCCAGAGCAGGTCCCACAGGAACATGTCCAGGTGGGGTTGGAATGTCTCCAGAGAAGGAGACTCCACCACCTCTCTGGGCAGCCTCTGCCAGGGCTCTGCCACCCTCACACGAAAGAAGTTCCTCCTCATGTTGAGGTGGAACTTCTGATGGTCAAGTTTGTGCCCATTCCCTCTTGTCCTGTCCCTGGGCACCACTGAAAAAAGCCTGGCCCCATCCTCCTGACACCCACCCTTGAAGTATTTATAGGTGTTGATCAGGCAACTTCCTCAGGTTCTTTAGGTCTTAGATAACACAAGGCATCTCCAGTGGAAGTAAAGGCCACCTATGGGCAGCTTCTTGAAGTTGGTCAATTAAATTGGTGTCTAAATCTTGTTGGGTGTTTTTAATTGACAGAAATTGGGATTTAGGCACCTGGTTTGCATGTTGATGCTTAAGCTACACCCCATCTTTGCTTGCCCCTGTAAATGTTTCAAGCTGCCAAAGTCTTTGTTATTTTACAGATATTGTAATAAGTCAGTTTTGTTGATATTTTACTTGTTTGGATATTGAACTTGGGATTTCTCCTCAGCATACTTGAATCTAGTGTCTGCAATGGAGGACACTGTGATAAAGACCTGTAGTGGGAAGTGGAAACACAGAATGTCTGCAGAAATACTTAAATAAATACCATTAATTGCTTTATTTTTTGGGGGGGAAGCTAACTCTTCAGTTTGATAATTTTCATTTACACTTTTGGCACTTTGAAATGCGTGAGGAGTGTGTGTGGTCAAAGAGATGAAGGACGATGGTCACCATCTACTTCGGTGGATGGAGATCTTGATGAGGAGAGATTTGAGCCTGCTGTGAGCAGGTTCTGCCTCTGCTTTTGATGGATTTCAAAATGTGTGATTGTAGGAGAAAAAGGTATGGATGTAAGGAAGAGGGGACTTGATGCCTGTGGCCATTTGGGTGGTGTTTTCAGCTGGAAAAAAGAGAAAACCCTACAAAATACTCCTTAATGATCGCCTGGGAATATAGCGCTATTTAAGGGAGGAAAAAGAAGGGGGGGGAAAGCACTTTTTGAGAGCAGAGGAAGTATTCATTAAGAGCAATTAGCTACTTTGTGTACCTTTGAGAACCAAATAACTTACACATAATGAAAATAACCATTAAAGAAATAAGTGAGGCTGGAAAAACTCTACAAGAATGTGTTGGAAAAGCGCTGGTGCGTTTGTGTTGTCACACAATCTTCTTTCTTAATTGCTCTCGACTTAAATATAGATAAGGTGGTAGTTGTCCATTTAGGGCTTTTTGTTTTTAGATTTCTTTTTAAGTGTCCAATTTGGGCAAGCTACAGCCGGGCGTGTTTGTTTATGCGGTTTAATCTCATTACACAGTTCCTCTGCATAAAGCCTGTGAGCTAACGGTTTGTAACGGGATTACATACATTGGCTGATTTTATGCAATTTTTCTAACAAGGTTATTCAAGGATACTCTATTTGGATAGACTTTTCTAGCAAGGCTTTAATTTTCCTTATGCTCAACCTTTCCTTTTTGTGGTTTCCTGTTGTTGCCCTCGTGGTTTTTTTGTGTCCAAATCTGTGATTTTTGTCGAGTTTGGCAGTAAGATGTGACATCTTTTCAGTGCAAGGGAGTAAAGGCAGGGAGGACAGTGGAATTCATCAGTGGTGAGGCTCATGGTGCATTAGGAAGATCTCTCCCTCCCTTCCACAATAAAGAAAGAAATCAGAAGCCCAGGTAACACTGGATTTTGCTGGTTTTACCCTTGAATTTGCTGGGTTTGCTCAGGCTGCCAGCAAATGCGTTGCGTCCTCCCGTGGTCCCCAGAGATTTCCCTTTGAGGGCAACAGTTTGGGGTTAGGGGAAGGGAACACCACCCTGAGAAGCCTTAACCCACTTAATAAATTATGAATATGAAATGGTCCTAATAAAGCATTTCTAAGTGCTCCAGCGTAAACTCTGTTAAATAAGTGCATCCTCATAAATCCCAGCAAGAATTAAATGACTCGGTTGAGACGTGCGTCCTGTAATTAAAACTGTGAAGGTTCCTCTAGACCTAAATATAAATTGAGGCTTCTATTTCCCTTTTTTATGTGCCTGTATTTTTGAGATGAAAGATGCCTGTGTGTATGTTGAGGCTTCTATTTCCCTTTTTTATGTGCCCGTAGTTTTCAGAGATGAAAGATGCCTGTGTGTATGGGAAGGGGGGGTAGTAGGAAATAGCTCTTTTCACCACCGAGTGTTTCACAAAACGAGGACAAAAGGTCTTTATTGCAATCCCAATAGCAATGACTTCAGATGATAATATTTTTGTAACAAAAGGAAGTGTGAAAGTGAAAATCTCTCCGGATAGCGGAGCCTCGGGTCTTTAAAAGAAATATGATATTAGTATGGCACTGTTTGAAAGCCCAGGGATATTAGTGGGATCTTACACTGGGATCTTAAAGGACTGTGACTTGCTGCGAAGGGCTCAGAGGGCAGAAATTGCTTTTTTTTGTGCTCCTGGATAAGCAGCCCCTGGAAGCGTTGGAGCATCTTTGTTCCAAAGCTCCAGAAATGCCGTTGGTGTGTAACGAGCTTGACCCTTTCTTTTTTGTGACAGGATTAATAACCATGGAGATTTGGAATAATCTCTTTTCTTATCAGCCCTTCGCATGCTGAGGGGCTAATGATGGGTTTCATTCCCAATCCGGAGGCCACGTGCGGGGTCAGAGGATATCTTGGCTACCGTAGACTGTGTCCTTCACTCCTCTTCAAGGCTACACATCAGAGAGCTGGTTTCTACTGGTGGGTTTTGACATTCCCAGTTGACTTGTGCAACGGGGTTGGATGAGATGGGCTGCTCTTGCTTTCAAATTCACCTTCCCCTCTCTAAAATGATGCCAGCTTTCAGTCTTTTGCCTTGGTGGTGATCTGTCAAAAGCCTAATTGCAACTGGGGGGTGGAGAACCCTCAAAAACCTCCTTTAATTTGCAAAAGTTGGTGGTGATCTGTCAAAAGCCTAATTGCAGCTGGGGGGGTGGGGAACCCCCAACATCCTCCTTTAATTTGAAAAAATCCAGAAATGCCGTTGGTGTGTAACGAGCTTGACCCTTTCTTTTTTGTGACAGGATTAATAACCATGGAGATTTGGAATAATCTCTTTTCTTATCAGCCCTTCGCATGCTGAGGGGCTAATGATGGGTTTCATTCCCAATCCGGAGGCCACGTGCGGGGTCAGAGGATATCTTGGCTACCGTAGACTGTGTCCTTCACTCCTCTTCAAGGCTACACATCAGAGAGCTGGTTTCTACTGGTGGGTTTTGACATTCCCAGTTGACTTGTGCAACGGGGTTGGATGAGATGGGCTGCTCTTGCTTTCAAATTCACCTTCCCCTCTCTAAAATGATGCCAGCTTTCAGTCTTTTGCCTTGGTGGTGATCTGTCAAAAGCCTAATTGCAACTGGGGGGTGGAGAACCCTCAAAAACCTCCTTTAATTTGCAAAAGTTTTAATTTTTTTATCTTACCAGGCATAAATGTTTACCGTATAACCTGCCCTGATAACTCTGGTTTAGTGGCTGATTAAACTCAGAGCAAGTCCAAGGTGCTGTTGAGATATTTCAACTTTGCAGAAGTCTTTCTGAAAAATAGGTATTTTAACGCGATTTATTCTCCTAAACTCCTCTTAAAATAGATTTGCTACTTCTGAGAGACCATGCACAACACTTGTTTTCCATGCGTAATAGAGGAAACAATTAATTAAAACTCCTCAAAACTCTGTCCTTCTTTGCATCTTTCTGAAGGGTGGAAAGATTTCGGCAAAGTTTAAAAAGGGCCAAGTTATTCTGAAGGTTCATTTAGGGAACCTGAATTTAGGTTTTTCATTTAGGAAGCTGAAGGGGTGGAAAGATTTCGGGAAAGTTTAAAAAGGGCCAAGTTATTCTGAAGGTTCATTTAGGAAAAACTGGATTGGACCACTATAATTATGTCACATCATTATTTGGCTGCGGTTCATATACTGTGATAGAGAATATTAAGTGATTTTATTGACAATAATCTTGAAACGCATTAAAAACCTGTTCCGTTTAGTGTTTTGTGTTTAAAATATATGTTTTCCCAGATACAGTCTCCGATTTATGAATTTCATTAAAGAACGTGGTCTGAATTACAACGAAAAGAATATTAAACTGAATTGTATTAACCATTATAGTTATCGCTGTAGGTTCCCCATCTCTCTCTACCCTTGTGGCTCTATGGAGAAATATGTGAAACAAACTGGTTTGGATTTCAGTCAAAGAGCTCTAGAAGGTATTTGAGTTTTATAATATCAATTTTATTGCATTCGTGGAGCTCCAGAAGTTTATTTTGAGCCAATTGGCACCTCAAACCTTTATTTAATATCCGAAGGGCTCTAATGAAATAAATCGCAGAAAATCCCTGCTGATACTGTAGTATTTTATGATGCTTTGGATTAAATTTTGGTAAGTCATTTTAGAGAAATCTCTGCTACTTATTCTTCGGAGTGTGATCTCTAATGTTGAGATCTTTCAACAGTGTAAAATAAACCTTAATAGCTTTCGTTTTATTAATAGTAGTGGGTTTATGCTAAAGAACAGGGTTCCCAAAAATAAAAGTGTGATGTATGGTTCTGTGAGGTTCTGGGGTAGTGTCAGGGATATCTTCCTGAGAAGAGGGGATGATTTCTCTCCAGACAGCTTCAAAGCCATTGAAAAATATTAATTAAAGGACTGTTGAATGAGGTATAACTTCAGAGTGTGCCCTCCTGAACTGGGTACTTGTGGTTTTTAACACGTCTGGTGAAATAAATGCCTGCAGAAGGTGACTGCATTCAGCATTTCTTTGTTCTGCTAAAGATCCTTAAAACAAGGTTCACCTTATTCCGTAGATCCTCAGTACCCTTTGCTAAAAGTTGTTTATACCTTCTGTAAAGCTTTCTGATTGATTATGCTAATCTTTATATCCCTGCTTAACCATGCTGGGCTTCGGTGCCCTTTTCATTCCCTACTACAATGAATTTTAACAGAACTCATGCCAAATGTCAGCTGAAATACAGAATTTTCCATCCTTTCATCACCTTTTTTTTATTATTATTATTTTTTTTCCACCCCGTATAATAGAGCCCAACACAAGGGTGAGGAGTTGTGGTTTTGGAGCCTGAGCTCAAGCTTCAAAACGTCCGTAAAGTGGATCTTTATTCAAACTTTAACCTTAAGCAGAAAAGTGTTGTCTTTGGAAAATGGATGTGGTTTCACAAAGGAATTCAGTTCTGTTGTGGCAAAAGTAATTCTGCCTTTTTTTTTATTATTTCTGATATAAGTAATATATCAGAATAAAAAGCTGATTCTGCAAATACTTCATTTTTTTCATGTTTTAGCATAATGCTTTGCTTCAGGTGTTCTTCCAGTTTTAAAAAGGCAGGATTCTTGGACTAGACAAGGAATTAAATGCTGGCATCAGTTTATTTCATTCTGACTTTAGGAGATTATTTTAGCAAGTTGTATACCTTGAAATCAAATAAATATTGGATTTCTGCTTTGTTGTTTTTTGCTGTTTTCAGACTGAAATCAGTGCAAGGCAGATGCTTTTTTTTTTTGTTTTAATTACTACAGGTGCATCCAGTGCGTAGCGTGACCAGAATAGAACGACCAAACCAGCAATTAAAATAAATGCAGCCTGTTCCATACGAATCTGTCACTTTGGGATGCGATACCCTTTTAATTAATCTTTAGTTCGTGTTCCTGATTGGAATTTCTATTGTTGGCAGACACTTCTGCTAGGAAAAAAACCCTTTCTTTTGGGGTTCTTTCTGGATGACTAACTTTTGCCCTTCAGATGTTTTCCCAGGAGGGAACTTGTAATTATTTTCATGAATTGTTGAGGGTCTTTTCCAGACCCTTCAAAGGCATCTGGATGACCCAGTAAGTGCTGGGAATACTGGTGTATGGATGGTCTATATTGTGCAGTGCTGGCAGGGAGCACTATCGCTGGCTATAAATTAAATTCAGTGGCTACTTTTCAAATTTACGACTGTTTGTCACTTGCTCCTTTTTGGCAGGATATTGTCACAAGCCTCGTGAATAATGTATGTGGCTTCCAGAGTGTTTTTATGGGATCAGCCCATCAAATACCTTTTCTGAAATTTTTTGCAAAGGCATTGTCAAATACACTAATAAATCTAGCGAGGGACCTATCGTCGTCCGCGTGGGGAGAGGAGTATAAACATGAATGTTAAATGTGTTTTATAGACGTGGGGGGACGATGAGAGTGGACTCTGTAACAGTTCAAATGCCAAAGGTTTATTAGCTGATGTATTAAAATGATGTTTGATGTATTAGAATGTACTCAATGGCTGAGCTCAGGTCATGGCTGAAGGCCAGAGAACCTCTTGGAAATGTCCTGTTTTCTCTCTCTCTCATCTCCAAATGCTTTTAAGAGTCTTAGATTGCCATTTTGTAGGCAGGTGGGTGCTCATATCCTTCTTCCAGTTGCACCATTGCAATTTTGCTTAATTATTAACTGCAACCAGAGCCTCGAGCTTAAGTCAGGAACATGATTTTCCTCCCCAAGTGGAAGGGTATTTCTGCATTGACGCCTTGTGTATTGTAGGTGATGGTAATCCATAATTGACATGGAAGAGGACAAGTGACTTGAGAAGGTGTAGACCACAGTATTTGAGTTGCATGTGCATTTATTAAAGGGCTCCTTTGAAGCTTCTTCATAGCCTTGTGGCTGCTTGTCCATAGTGTTGAATAGGACCATCTTGGCTTGATTTCTTCTGCCATTAATGAAATGTTGAAGCTATCGGAAGGTGTGGGGTTTGAAGTTCTCCTGTCTCGCCTCATAACCCATAAAGCCAAAATTGGAGGGTCTTTCTTAGCTTTGTAGCTTGGGTTGTGGTGCACTTCCAGACTTGGTGGATCCAAGGAGAAGAGGAGAACATGCACATATATGTGTGCCTGCTTGTATGTAGACGTGGTGTTTAAAAACATGGCTTAGTGGTGGTTTTCTTAGCATTAGACTGATGGTTGGACTTGATCGGAAGGGTCCTTTCCAACCTAGATGGTTCTATTCTATGGTTCTACATGCGCTGCCCAGGTGGGCCCTTGTGTATTGTAGGTGTTGGTAATCCATAATTGACATGGAAGAGGACAAGTGACTTGAGAAGGTGTAGACCACAGTATTTGAGTTGCATGTGCATTTATTAAAGGGCTCCTTTGAAGCTTCTTCATAGCCTTGTGGCTGCTTGTCCATGGTGTTGAATAGGACCATCTTGGCTTGATTTCTTCTGCTATTAATGAAACATTGAAGCTATTGGAAGGTGTGGGGTTTGAAGTTCTCCTGTCTGGCCTCATAACCCATAAAGCCAAAATTGGAGGGTCTTTCTTAGCTTTGTAGCTTGGGTTGTGGTGCACTTCCAGCCTTGGTGGATCCAAGGGGAAGAGGAGAACATGCACATACATGCGTGCCTGCTTGTATGTACACGTGATGTTTAAAAACATGGCTTAGTGGTGCTTTCCTTAGTGTTAGACTGATGGTTGGACTTGATCTGAAAGGTCCTTTCCAACCTAGATGATTCTATTCTATGGTTCTACATGCACTGCCCAGGTGGGTGCAGTGGAGACATCAGCTTCTGCGTGGTTACAGAAGAATGAGATGCTTTGTTTCTGAGTCAGCAAGAGCAAATAACACGTTGCTAAATCTCTCCTTTCAAAAGTGGATTTTTTTCAAGAGAGTCTGTGATGAGAAGACAACAATTTTGTTGTCAGAGTGAAGCAGTAGTTGGTGGTAGAAGCAACACGGTGAAGTGTCTGTCAAAGCCTGTGCAGAATCATCCTCACCTTTCTATTCTCTAGTGGTTTTCAGTGCTATGTGGAAAGACTCTTGAAGATAGAAGCTCCTCTAAAGCTGGAGGAATACTTGTGTCTCTTCCTCCTTGGCAGAAGCTGATGGAGGCTGCTTATCAATATCTAAAGGATGAGTGTCAGGAGGATGGGACCAGGCTTTTTTTAGCGGTGCCCAGGGACAGGACAAGAGGGAACGGGCACAAACTTGACCATAAGAAGTTCCATCTCAACATGAGGAGGAACTTCTTTTGTGTGAGGGTGGCAGAGCCCTGGCAGAGGCTGCCCAGAGAGGTGGTGGAGTCTCCTTCTCTGGAGACATTCCAACCCCACCTGGACACATTCCTGTGGGACCTGCTCTGGGTGGACCCGCTTTTGGCAGGGGGTTGGACGAGATGATCTCCAGAGGTCCTTTCCAACCTCTATGGTTCTGTGAGGTTCCTGGGTATGTAGAGCTCTTCCATGTTCTGTGGGGCCAGAATGTTTGTGAGAGGAAGCATTTTCATTGTCGTGACCAAGTTGGTGGTGACTACCCCACCATCAGCATTGCTGTGGAGCTAATTAAGTGTTAATAGACTCCTAAATAGGGAGAAAATGGGATATGGGAGGGTTAAATGACCCACTGCAGTGAATTGGAGTTGCAGAAGGTACTGCTCCTTAGTTGAGGATGGAGCTTGGAGTAAAAAAGACCTTGTTACAGTATTGATTTGTTGTGTGACTTTTAGGAAGGACATTTTGCTAAGGCTCCATTTCTCCATTATTCTCCCTGAGGCCAATAATATTTACTGGCTTGATGGAGGTGTTGCAAGGCTGAACTAAATGTTTCTCAACTGGCCCCAGTGTGAGGAAAATTAAGGCTGGTCAGTGGCAAAGGTGCAAGGTTATTACAGCCCAGTGATCAATGTGCTACATCGTACAGCCTCAGGGGATGATCTTTTTCTTCTTCTTGTTTCAGTCCTGACACTTCTTTGGGTTTTTTTTTCAGCTTATAACATTTTATCTCTTCTGTGGGAGAACTTGGATAGATGCAGGTTGGATAGAATTTGCATAAAAGTCTTCATCATTTCTATTTTTCCAAGTTTAATTCTGTTTCATAGATTCCAGCTACTGTTGTACAAAGTCTCTCTCTTGAGACTGACAATATTTCCTTGTTGCCTTGAATATTTTCTTTGGACGGTTGATTTGTAGTCATCTCGTGCTAGTTCCATGTCTCAAATTCATTGATGCTCTTGAGCAGTGTAGGGGAAATCAGAGACTTCCTCTGATGTCTTCACAGTAAGACATAATGAGCATCCTGTACTTTTTCCTCATTTGTTCCGCCGTTGTTTTGCAAATGTGAGCAGTGATTGTCCCAAACAACAGGAAATTAAACAATAAATAAAACATTATTTAGATAACGTGCTGCTGAACTCAGTTTGGGGCCATCTGTTAAGAACATCCTAAGTTTGGGGTCCCTAAAGGAGAATGAATCTACAGTTTTCTTAATTCTGCCTCTGCACTTCTTGAGGCAAAGCTAAAAAGTGATTATTAGAAAGTTTTAAAATTTCTCTCTGTTATTACTGATGGCTTTTTCTTTTTTTGACTGGGACAATCACATTAATTGGATGACACAGGAATTAAGTAGTGCTGCCAGCAAGGTCTACTGCCTTACACAATGTCATCTGATACCTTGTTTAAGCAAGGTACAGTCTACTGGACTACATCAACCAAACTTGATGAAGGGATGGAATGTGCCCTCAGCAAGTTTGCTGATGATACAAAACTGGGAGGGGTTGTGACACACCAGAAGGCTGTGCCACCTTACAGTGAGACCTGGACAGGCTGGAGAGTTGGGCAGAGAGGAACCTGATGAACCTCAACAAAGGCAAGTGTAGGGTGCTGCACCTGGGGAGGAATAACTCCCTACACCAGGACAGGTTGGGGATGACCTGCTGGAGAGCAGCTCTGAGGAGAAAGACCTAGGAGTCCTGGTGGACAACAGGATGCCCATGAGCCAGCAATGGGCCCTTGTGGCCAAGAAGGCCAATGGCATCCTGGGGGGCATCAGGAAGAGTGGGAGCAGCAGGTGGAGGGAGGTCATCCTGCCCCTCTGCTCTGCCCTGGGGAGGCCCCAGCTGGAGCAATGGGTCCAGTTCTGGGCTCCCCAGTTCCAGAAGGACAGGGGACAGCAAAGGGCTATGAAGATGCTGAGGGGCCAGAAGAGAAGGCTGAGGAGGGATCTGATCAAGGCCTATAAATACTTGAAGGGTGGGTGTCAGGAGGATGGGGCCAGGCTTTTTTCAGTGGTGCCCAGGGGCAGGACATGAGGAAATGGGCACAAACTTGAACCTAAGAAGTTCCATCTCAACATGAGGAGGAGCTTCTTTCCTGTGAGGGTGGCCGAGCCCTGGCAGAGGCTGCCCAGAGAGGTGGTGGAGTCTCCTTCTCTGGAGACATTCCAACCCCACCTGGACATGTTCCTGTGGGACCTGCTGTGGGTGGCCCTCCTTTGTCAGGGGGTTGGAGGAGATGATCTCCAGAGGTCCCTTCCAACCCCATAGCATTCTGTGGTTCTCTGAACTTGATAAAGTGCTTGGTTCATTCCAGTTCATCATTCACCGATACAAAATTCCCCAACCCCATAGCATTCTGTGGTTCTGTGAACCTGCTAAAGTGCTTGGTTCATCCCAGTTCATCATTCACCGATACAAATTTCTGGATATATTTTAGATTCCGTGTCAAGTAAAGCTTTTCTTCCTTTTTAATAGCTTT
The DNA here is from genome assembly GCF_001431845.1 of Calidris pugnax. NCBI lineage: Eukaryota > Metazoa > Chordata > Aves > Charadriiformes > Scolopacidae > Calidris > Calidris pugnax. The sequence continues at coordinate 175,493 of NW_015091300.1, read as the reverse complement.
TAGTTGTAATAGCTCCCAGTGGAGTTAGTTGTTAGACCTTGAATAATCCCAGTTATCCGTGGTATCCGTTGGAAATTGAAGTCACATCTTAAGACTCACATGGCTAGATAGTACCTCAGGGAAATCCATACTTTAAAAATTTACTAGGGTCTTGCTGTAGGTTAAAACTTAAAGCAAAATAAACTTCTCCTCTTCTTTATAGTAGTTGCCAGAAAACACACTGCAGAAACGTTCAGTTGGTTTTTACTGATTGCACACTTGTGTGATTGTGTAGCACACTTTAGGGATATTTTCTCTTTAGTCCTTTTATGTAGCATTTTAATCATCTCGAAACTCCGGTCCTTTGAAGTTTCAAGCAGTAGAAAACAGTAGCGGTACTTCAGTCGCTGCCCGGGCTCCTGGGTTTGTCTAGAGCTCTTCAAAAAGAGGAGGAAATAAAAAAAAAAGAATGTCTCTTCAAAAAGAGGAGGAAATAAAAAAAAAGAATGTCCTTTAGCACTTATGTTTGAGAGCAATCGACAACAGATCCCTTCCAACCTCTCAAATTAGAATTTTCTGCCCGTCTAGAAACACATATAAGAAATCTGAGCAATAAGGGAGTTTTATGTTTTCTTTTTTTCAAAGCCACGGGGGGAAAAACATAAAAATCACATGAACAAGGAGAAAAAAATCAATTTATGCAGGCGGGATTGGTGTCTTGACAAATTTGGCCTGCTTTGGTCTTAATCTGTGGGGTGAAGCTGGAGATGGTCACCAGGATTCTGTAATTCTCTGATATTTTATTTCAGCCGTAATCTCTGCACTTTATTCGGTTTTTGGGGTGCTTCTTGAGGCTCTGGGAGGGTGAGCAATCTCTGCTGTTTTGACATGGAGAGTGGGATGCGCGTTATGCAAATGAGCAGGCAACTAAATTGCCCCTCTAAATGCCAAATCCTTCTGCTAAGTGCAGTTTGGCAACTTGTTTTAAAGGCCCCCCTGCTGTGGTCTCTGAAGCAGGAAGAGTGGGGGGAAAAAAAAAAGCCAAATGGTGTATTCATAGGCTGAATAAATGTCAATTCCCTGGGTTTCTGTTCTACATCCAAAAGCACTCGAGTGGTTAAATGACCATGTGTATTGATAACTGTGGAATTTTAATATCAGCTAAGGGAGATACTTTTAAAACCCCTCTGGGAGACAGAGCAGGGTTGGTTTTTTTAATGCTCTTCTGTGCTTAAATAATTTTAAGTAATAAAGGTGTTTCCTTTAGTGATCTTGTTAACTAAGCTTTTTTTAATATTACCTCTAAACAGGTCTTTGAGGACTTGGGGGAAACATGAAATT